>NC_067139.1:64873949-65173949 GCF_903995435.1 Acomys russatus
CCTACACATGCCTGTCATGGTGTGTTTGTGTACCCACACTCACATGTGCACACATACAGACACACACACACTTTCAAAAAGACAAGTATATTATTATTATTATTATTATTATTATTTAAATGTGGAATAGCTCTTATTGGCTCTTATGTTTAAATATTTGGCACAGATATAATGTGATGTTTGTAGGGACTGGGTGTAGAGTCTTCAAGATGTGGGGCCATGGTTATGGAAGTAGGCCATTAGCGGCAGGACTTTATGCCTGTTTCTTGTTCTAACCTGTATTTTCTGCTTCCTGATCAGCCACCACCATGTGACCAGCAACCTCATGCTCTGCTATAGTACTTTTACCACTATAATAAAATGAAAGTCCAGGAAACAATGAGAGAAAATACGTCCATCTTCCTTAAGTCATTTCTGTTAGGTACCTCATCTCAAAGATGAGAAAAGTAACTAAAACAGTGTTATATTTTTTACAAAAAAAAATGAATATGTACTTTACTATGTTATTAAACACAACCCATAACTTTGTATAGTCTTTCATCATTTTTTAACTCATTCACCACAGAGATGCAGGGCTTATTCATACTGTTAGAGACAGTTGAAATGGGGAAGAGGCAAACTGCATAGTATACAGATCATCGTCTCTGATTTATCTCTTTTATGTTAACATTAACAACCAAACCAGAAGCCATCTTTCAACTGTAAGTGACTAGTTTGGATATTTGACATCCAACATAGCTGTTATAACCCCATTATATAGGGGTTAAAAAGAAGACTTGCAGCTGGGTAGATAGAATCTGAAGAAAATATCCCACACAAGCTCTTAGGGGAAAGTCAGACCTTCAAGAAGATGTACACGAGACAACAAGTCCCCCACACCAAGAGTGGACATAGCGTCCCCTCATCTTCTGTTCCTGGAGTATAAGAGTTTTGGTTGTGCCACGTGCCTCTTTAAAAGCAGCAATCTATACCAACCCTACACATGGGAAGTTTGAAACAGAGAAGACAGGGGGCGGGGTTAGAAAAGAATACCAAAGTCAACCAGGCCTGCATGTTCTTGAGAGATGCAGACAGTGGGAGGCCAGCTCAGGGGGAATACCACGAGGAAGAGAAATGACCAGTCCTGTCAGAGATTTCTCCTCACTGTACATGTCAGTGCTTGTTCTCACTCTGTGAGGGGACGACTATGGTAAATATCTATGTCATTTCGTTCATCACGAACAAGGTTGTATGCTGTGGGAAATGACCTGCCATGTTCTGCTCATAGCTGAGCCTTACAAGAAGAAAGCTTGGATTTGTCACTTTGATTTCTGCAATGTGACTTTAGTCTTTAGACGGCTACACAGGTGTCGAGAGCAACCATTTCCAAGCAGTGGATTTCGTATTATTTATTTATTTTCTGTCCTCTAACCTTCAAGGACTCTATCAAGTTTAAATTTGATCTGAAATCCCGGCGAATTGGCTGCTTCTATGCGAGAATAGCTCCGGTTCCTGACATGTATGATGGGGTTTCCACGTCTTGGTGTTATCTACTTACCCAGAGCTAATCAGATGTGGTGTGAGTCCTCCTGCAACAACTGTTCCCAAACCATAACAGGCCAGGCTTCTGATTCTCACTCCCTGAGTTTCACACCTCTAACACCACTGTCTTCTCCCTGGGTTTTAGATCCAAGCTCTGCATAGTATAATAACAAAGTACCATTAACCTTCCTTGGAGAAAGGTTATGTGAGTCACTAGACCACACTTTGATAGAGCCGATCATATGCCAACTTAGTAACTAGTTACTTAGAGACTAGTTTTCTATCTGGATTCTGTGCCTAGACATTCCCTAATTAGGCATTGACAAGCTCTAGTTCATTCCAGAAACCTACACCTTTATATCTACCTAACAGTTATATGGCAAGGTAACATAAACAGGGTAGAGGAAAAAAAAAATAAAGTAAAGCCCACAAAAGCAAAAAAGGAAAGCTGAGATTTAATTGATAACTATATAATCTCTGACTGGAAAAGGGAGAGGCTAGATCCAAATTAGTGAATGCAAGAATGACAATAAAAACTGAAAACAGTGTTGGTGTCATAACAGTATGGAGTGCGAATGCTAAATGCACACTGGAGATTGCACTCGAAGGGTGATAGAGAACCACGTGACTTAGCACAAATGAGTTTAATAATAAGACCTTAATTTAA
Organism: Acomys russatus; assembly: GCF_903995435.1. Lineage (NCBI taxonomy): Eukaryota > Metazoa > Chordata > Mammalia > Rodentia > Muridae > Acomys > Acomys russatus. The sequence continues at coordinate 64,876,138 of NC_067139.1, forward strand.
AAACAACAAATTACCTAGGGGTCCCACTCAAACTAAGGCACCAGCCAAGGACAATACAGGCGATAAACTTTAAACCCCTTCCCAGATCTAGCCAATGGACAGAACATTTTTCACAGTTGAGTGGAGAGTGGGGAATGACTTTCACATGAACTCTGGTGCCTCGTTTTTGACCATGTCCCCTGGAGGGGGAGACCTGGTGGCACTCAGAGGAAGGATGGCAGGTTACCAAGAAGAGACTTGATACCCTCAGGAACAGTCATAGGGGAGGGGAATAAGGGGAAAATGGGAGGGAGGGAAGAATGGGAGGATACAAGGGATGGGATAACCATTGAGATGTAACAAGAATAATTTAATAAAAAATTTAAAAAAACAACAAATTATGACATGGGCAATGGCATGAGATGATTTTTTTTTCACCATGTAGTCAATTTCCACTCTCTTACTCTTTTTTTTTTTTTCCACTTGGAGTATTTATTGCCTTTCATTTAAAGATAATTTATTTTTCACAGATATAGCCTAATTTTCATTTTTTCACTTTCACATATACATGTATATTATTATGCTCTTACTCTGTCAACATAAAGAATTATTAAATAAGCCTAAATGTTAAGAAAGAGAAAATAATGGGAGCTATGCTATAGTCCAGCTGATCTACAAGCCTCCTGGGAACAGATTTCTAAAACTCACTTGGCTCTGTGGACGTCAAATGATTACTCTTAAGAAAAATTTCCAGTCACTTTTTGCTTTACTTTTAGAATGGTTTTAGATTTAACATAAATTGTGAAGATGATTGAAGCCAGAGATGCCAACACTTGGTTTCCTCAGTCATGGCTTTCGGGTTTCTCCACAATAAAGTCTCTCCATTCTATGCGCTATGCTAAGTCACTATGAAAAGCCCACATTCAAAGAATGCTATACTTTCTTGAAGGTATTCAGGAATCTCAGGAATTCATAAATCTTAGGAATTCTTTTTTTCTGCTTTTGTTTAATATTTAACATTAATTTAATTTAATTTAAATTAATTTGAAGTTACTTTAATATTAATTAATATGTTTAATAATTAACATATGTAGCAAATCATATAATATAGACCTATAGTTGCATATTTTACACTGTTACAATCCAATCACTTCATTTTATTGGTCACAATATTGGGTACTCTGAGCTCTTTTTCTTGGGATATAGTTACCACTGCAGGGTCTTTTGATTTGCTTGATTTTAGCACTTGTATTTTCTCATAACATAAGATAATTCAGGTTCATTTTGTGTGTTTCATCCCCCAGTTTTAGACTCGGCTATTTCCTCAATGATCCCTGAAATGTTTCATTGAATATTAAGATCAAGTTCTAAGAAAATCTATATTTAATTTTATAAGAAACCTCTAAGTTGTCTTTCAAAGTAGCCCTGACATTTTGTAACAATAAATGAGTGTACCTCTTGGTTGACATGCTCTCAGCATGTGGTATTGTCATTTTGTTTTTCTGCTTGATTCTGTTTCTAATGTTATCTTGCTATATTAGCAGGTATGCAGTGGTGCCTTTATTTAATTTGAAGATATGCAGTGATATTGACCATATTTGTCTATACTGACCTGCCATCTGCATCGTTTTTTTGTTTTTGTTTTTTTTTTTTTTATCAGCTCTCTGTTGGATCACTTGCCCATATTTAGTTAGGTTGTATTTTTTTCATATTTTAAAATATAAGAGTTTCTTACATATTGAGGCACACTTTTTATATTTATCATTTATTTATATATTATATGCTTCTATTTACATAATTATATTTATTTTGACATAACCTCCAGCTTGGCTTTGAGCTCATAATCTTTCCTCTTAGCCTCTAGAGTGTTAGAATTACAGTTATGTGCTACCACACCCAACTAAAACCTGTATTTCTTTTTCTCAAATGTAGTTTGGAAACATTTCCCTTCAAACTGGAGTCTACTCCTGTGTTCCTTTATTAGGTATTTTCTTGGAGAAGATGTTTTATATTTTAATAAAGTCCATCTTATCAATATTATTTCTTTCAAGAATCCTGCCTCTGGTGTTATTTTAAAGCTGTGTTGCTAAGCCAAGGCCACCCAGATTTTCTCAGCATTTTTAATAAAGGGTTTTATTAAAATATATTTTACAGCATTAAAGTACACTGAACTTCAGTCTGCAGGCTAATAAATCATTAGAGTGAACACATGCACTTAACCACAAGACAACTCAAAAATAGACTTCAGATCATGGTCAGATTTGGCCTCTGCCTGTTCCTGTCCAGTTGGCAATTTAAAGAAAGATTTTACAATTTTGAAGGATTATAAAAACATTATCTCATATCTCATACAGCCTACATGGGAACTATGTGAAAGTTGTGTTTCAGTGTTCATAAGATGATTAAGCATACTGTCCAAGATTGCTTTTATAATAGAAGAGGATTCAGTTACTACTGTAGAGACCACGTGGCTTTCCAAATGTAAAGTATTTGACCTCTGATACTTTACCACACCGATCCAAAGTCCCAATATGGGACACTAGATAACTGCTAAGGCCCCCTCACGGCCATTGAATTCTGAAATCACTTGCATAACATTAGTTTTCCCCACTTGTTAAGAGTGGAAGTGTATACTATATACTGCCAGGTCAGGCTTTTTTTTTTTCACTCAGTATTTTGCCTGTCAGAAATACTGACATTGTCTTAATAATCATTGTTGGTTTTCTTCTACTCTTGGCCATCTTGTTTTTTGCCAGCTTGAGGCTGTTATTGTTATTGGTGCTGAGAACGATTTCATTCCTATATTATTTACTGTCAGGTTCCATAGACATGCGTACAGCCCTGCTAAACACACACTTAGATATAGAATTGCTGAGTAATGTGTTCTAAGACTAGGCAAGTTTTGCCATTTTTTTAATGAAATATTTTATAAATTTATATTCATGCTCTATGAATTATGCTTCTATCATAGACATACTGGTACCATGCAAAATACACAATTACCTGTTTGTGTCTTGTGGAAATCTATTGTATTTTTAAATTTGTTTATTCTTGAGAGTTTCATACATGTATACAATAAAATGGTTATATTTATGCTCATTTCTTCCCTACAGCCTCCACCATGTCATCCTCCATATGTCCTTGCCAAATTCATGTCTTAAAAATATATAACCCACTAATTTCAGTTAATGTTCCCATACCTGCGTGGATATAGGCCATCAACAGAAACATGAAAGTCCTATCAGTGGCCACATCCTCAAAAAAGGATGCCTTCCCCCTTTTCAATTGCCAGTATCTCCTGAGTAACCAGTTAAGTCTGGAGATCATCTACTCCATTATGCTTGTGATTTGGCTTGGTGTGTATTCATGTGTATAATGGCTATGCCACGTGTAGAGGACAGTTGCATAGCGCTCTTCCATGATCCAGCTCTTACCTTTTCTCCTGCCTCCTCTTCCATGACATTACCTGAACCTTGGTGCAGAAGGATAATAATGATGTCTGGTTTAGTGTAGTGGATGTAAACATGTTTTTGTTTTGATCCTAAGTGCGGGATGATGGAGAGGTAAATGTGTATTTTGTTTAGATTACAAGTGGGCAATAAGAAAAGACTTGTGAGAGAGCAAGAGATGTTTATTCCCTTAGAAGTCGAACCACCATGTAGGGGAGATTGGTTATTAACCAGCTGAAAAACATCCTTGAAGAAATTCTGAGAGGAGGTATAAAAATGAGCCAAAAACAAGAGGTGGGGTCTTTGGAAACTTGGGATAGTTTTGGCTATTCATTGCTCCACTTCAAGATGCTCCTAGAGAGAACCGCTCGAGGGAAGTCTTCGGGGCACTAGGCTCTGGCTGAGGTTCTGGGTTCTGGTTGCTCCAAGTTCCAGCACAAGAAATCCTGCCGAATATGCCAGGAGACTTGTTCCTTGGAACTGATATCCTTACAGTTTCATTATTGTATTCTTTAATATTTTTTTCCTATTGTTTAGGTTAGTTGGGTTATAAGTGAGGTACTCTCGGTTAATAAGTTTGTGATAAAATATATTTGTTAAGAAAATTGAGCCTACAGTGGGATGTGAAACAGACTTGTGTAAGGATGTGTAGTGTTTTCCCACTGAAAACAGACTTGTGAGAGAACAGGTAATGCTTGTCCACTGGAAGAAGAACCACCTCTTGTGGGGCATGGTCTTTGTCAACTGATAAATATCCTAGTAAGGACTCTGAGAGGATATCTATCTATCTATCTATCTATCTATCTATCTATCTATCTATCTATCTATCTATCTATCTATCTATCTATCTATCCAAAGCAAGAGGTGGGGCTTTTTGCTCTTGGCTGTTCATCACTCCACTTCAAGACTCTCCTAGAGAGAACCACTCCAATAAATGCTTCAAGGCTCTGGGTTTCATGTACTGGTCTGGGTTCCAGCTGCTGTGGTTACAGTCATCTTCACTTAAATGCTTGTTTGTTCTTCTTTAACTGGTCTATTGGAATACTGCCGATTATACTAAGACTGTATCAGTGGAATCGCTTCAAGGAACTGAGTCTAAAAATAGGTCTATTTTTTCTGTTCCTATTAACCTCTTTTCTCTCCTATCTAGGGTAGGTTGGTTGGGAGGGAGGTATAAGCATTAAAGAACCCCAAATAAAGTAGGTTTGAAAAAGTTCAAAGCCTACAGTTTAGGGCTGAGAATTCTGTGTTATTCTCTGTACTGTAGCCAGGTATGCATCGGTCGATTGGATACTGTCCCCGGCAAAACAAAAATGTCTCTGAAAAAAGTTTGAGAGCAACTCAGTTCTATAAGTATAAACACAAATATTTAGAAGGCAGTTTGACAGCATTGACCATTGAGCAAGAGAAAAAAAGATATTCTAAGTTCTACTCCAGGGCCTATAACTCCCACAGCCATGGCCTTTTGACTAGAATTCCAGGACTAGGAAGAGAATTCCCTCATGTGAATCAGGCCTCAAATTCAATTATAAAGTGGTTAGGTATACATTAACAATCACATCACTACTGCACCAGTAGGCATATCTTGCCTGGAAGATGTACTGCAGCATGTGACGTCCAGTGCTAGGCAACACTATTGACGTCTTTTCTTTCCCAGAAGCCTCCATAACATATTCTATAAAACATAACAACTCTATAAAAGCAGGTCAGCAGGACGGAAGTTTCCTATTTAGTGTGAGATTGGTTTCTCAGTGTGCTCCAGCCGAGGTGTATTATGTTTCAGTGATAGGTTTTTATCACATAGTTATGGATGATAACCAATTACAATCACAATAGCCTGTGTTGTTTTGGAAATCTCCAGAGTCTTCCTGACCAGTAACTACTGAAAAGGGCAATACTATATCTTGCTCTACATTTAATAACTAAGTCATATAGTCTGAAAGCTAGACTCTAGCCTAGCTTAAAGTTGTTGAAGTTCATATTTCATGAGTAATTGCCAAAATTAGTGTTGCTGTGACATTGGGTTTTGAACTACCCACCTTTCTGTCTTGCTGATACCATTTCTTAGTTACGTTTCTATTAATGCGAAGAGCCATCACAACCAAGGTGACTTATAACATAAAGCATTTCATTAGGGGCTTGCTTAGAATTTCACAAGGTAAATCTATGACTATCATGGTGGAAAACATGGTAGCATGGAAGCAGGCATGGTGCTAGAGCACTAGCTCATACCTTACATCTTATCCACAAGTTACAAGTAGAGAGATGTAGGCTCCAGAAGCCTCAATGCTCATCCCCAGTGACACACGTCCTCCAACAAGGCCAGACCTCTGTCCTCCCAACCAGTCCTACCAACTAGGGACTAAGTAAGTAGTCCAGTGTAGGAGTCTACTCAAACCGTTCTCATTCGAACCACGACACACCACTGCATTAAACATTTTGTTCTAAGTTTTATTTATTTGTAGGGTTGGGCAAAAGCATACCACAGCAAATTTTGAGAGATGATTTTTGCTTTCCACTTTGCTGAGATGTGGTCTCTCTTGTTACTTTTGGTGCTGCCCTGGATACTCCAGGCTAGCTGGCCCACAAATTTCTAGGCAGCTGATGGTTGTCTCTCCACTGTGGTATTTCCATAAGAGTTTTAAGATCACTCAATTTGTAGATTCACACCCTGCATCTGGGTTTTTACTTGGCTTACAATGATTGTACTAGGACAATTAGGCTTGCGTGGATACTTTACACACCAACATTGCCCTCTTACTAACAGTTAGAATCAGCAGCAAAGCTGACTTTTTCTATTCCTGATATTGGTAGCACAGTCCTTTTCTAACTCTTGGTGCACAATCCTGCTACAATTTACTAACTTCAGTGATCTTTTCAAACACGATGTGTAGCATTGCTACACAGCTTTCTTGTGTTCTGTCTTTTGCAGTCTCTTCTTCATTATCAAGTTTTAATAATTAAATTTATTTATCTAATGTATGTGTGCATGTGAATGCTTTCCTGCTGTGTTGCCCTTGTAGAGGTTGGAGGACAGATTGCAGGAGTCCATTGTCTCCTGAACATTTTGGATCTGTCAGGTTTTCAGAATGGGTTACAACCGACTGTGCCTGATAAGTGAACTCACTAGCCCAGTTATTATTTTGTTTCTTTGGTGTCTCTTTTCTTACTTGTTATTTATTGTCAGCCTTTCTTATTTTTGATAGATGAACTCAAGCCATGCATTGCCCTCTAGAAACAGTTCTTGCTACATCCCTCAGTTTTGGTGGACTGCATTTTATTGCTATTTAAATATAAATATTTAAAAATTGGCATTGGGATCTATTATTTTTCCCAAAGGTATTGAGTTATATTTTGCCAATATTGAACTATTTGGGGATTTTACATTTACATTGACTCCGTTATAGTTAGAGAATGCACTCTACAGGTCTTCAGAATGTTAAATGCTTGGAAGTGTTACTATGACCCGTGCTGTGGTATAATTTGGTGAGGATTCAATGTATACATCATATTCCAGAAATAATAAATTGGACTCTCGAAAAACATAACCCTGTAATAATAATTTTGGTATGTACAAAGAAAATTTATTCTCTTATACCTTATTAGTTGAATAAAATATTTAATACTTCACTTTTCTGTCATGCCTTTTTCTTCATGATTTGGGGCCCCGGAATCCACCCACATCCTCAACAGAAGCTCAAGACGTGGGACAGGTGAGAGACAAGCACAGTCCAGTCGGAAGCCAGGTATCAGTCAGAGGCAAGTAACAAGGCAGAATGCTGCACTAGTAGTTCAGCAGAAGGGACCTAGTTAACAGAGCTGCCAGAGCATCACAGAATCTACAGAGGATGGGAGGGGATGCAGAGGCTAGCAGCCGAAGAAAGTGACTTCTAGTGACATCTACTCCCAAGTACAGGAGAGTAACCTGAGGAAGTGCTCACAAATTCAGGGGCCACGTCCCAGGTGGAAACCAGAACATATTTTCATGTGGAATTAGATTCTGCTTTGCCTATTATTGTTCCTTGGATTGAACAATGAGCCTTTTCCTCTGGTTGCTATTTTAAACTTTTTGACTTTGGTTACAGTTTTTCTATGAGGGGTTCAAACATATATTTGTTTGCACTTATTCTGCCTATGGTTTGAAGGCTCCCTTAAGTTTTATTTTTGCGTTTTCCAGAAGCTTTTATGAAATTCCAAATGTCTTTTCTGCAATATTCTTTCCATCCTTCCTTCCCTCTTGAGATTTCAATTACAAATATTGAGACTTTCTATTATGTCTCCTCTCTTTTTCAGACATTTGTCACGTATTTCAATCTGCATGGCTAGCACTGATCATGTTTTCTTGATTCATTATTAATTAATTCTACTGTAACAAAATTGCTCCTGATCCACATACTAAAACTATCTAGGATCCCAAATTTCTATGCAATTTAAAAAGTAGATTCTGATTTTTGCTGGAAAAATGTGTGTGTGTGTGTGTGTGTGTGTGTGTGTGTGTGTGTGTGTGTATGTATTCTATTTTCTTGAACATGCCAACTATAGTTTCCTAAAACATTCCTGTTTGATAAATTTCAAATTCTGGAGTTATATTGTATACCTGGAGTTTATTGCATTATGGCTCTGTTCTGTTTTCTGTTTCTCTTTTTTTTTTTTTTTTTATTGATTTTTGGTCATCTGATCATTTTTGCTATCATGTCTGGTTTTATTGTATTTTTTTTTAATATAGGGGCTTTGGATGATTTATATTCCTCCAGATAGAATTTAATTTTCCTCTGACAGACCACCTTGATTTAATCAGAAATTAAGTTTTCTGATGATTGTGATCCAGATTTTGTGAGGGCTGGTCTACTTCCAACTTTCTCTTATGCCTAGATAGGGCCAGACTTGACCTCAACTAAATGTCTTTGCTCTCTTCTAGACACTCTTTGGTGACATCCTTAAAATGTTTTTTTCTCTCTCTCACCATGTCTACTTTTTTTTCAATTCTTAAATTCTGTTTTGATTTCTCAGACATACTAAAAGAAATGGACAAATACCTCAAGAGGAAATCTCATACAGAAAGTTGATTCATTTTTCTGTGATGCCCTTTTCTGGTGTATCTGAGGCCCTGGAATCCACCCACATCCTCAACAGAAGCTCAAGACATGGGACACGTGAGAGACAAGCACAGTCCAATCGCAAGTCAGGTATCGGTCAGAGGCAAGTAACAAGACAGAACGCTGGACAAGTAGTTCAGTGGTAGGAACCTAATATGAGACCTAGTTAACAGAGTGCTAGAGCATCACAGAGTCTACAGGGGATGAGAAGAGATGCAGAGGTTAGCAGCCGAAGGAAGTGACTTCTGGTGAAGTCTACTCCAAGATACAGGAGTACCTGAAGAAGTGCTCACAAATCCTGGAGCTAAAGGTGGAAACCAGGATGGCTTCAGGTGGTCGCATAGAGATGCAGCCAATGACAAGCAGAAATGAAAATACACCATTTATCCCAGCTCCCCCTTCTCATCCATCTGCCAAGCCCTAAGTTGTAGGTAGGGAAAGAGCCTGATGGGTATCAGTTAAGTCGACATCATGCAGAGAAAGGAGGGGAATAAAGTCTGTGTGCAAGGAAAAAACAAATGATTGGAGATGTTTTGTTTTTTGTTTTTGTATTCACCAGGAAGAACTGAAGGCTTCCATTGCTGCTGCCTTTACAAAAGCTGATGCAAAACATCTTATTAGCAAAGAATAGAGCACATGAAAAAATGGCTTTACTTCTTCAAATATTTTCCTCACCATGTAACAAATAACCCCAGCATAAAGAAATCCTTCCAGCAGCAGTTAATTTCCTGGGTCTTGACCAAGAAACTTTAAAATAGAGCGGGCTGGCACAAGATAGAATAAACCATCGATGTCTTCCAAGCACACTGGGGCTTGGGGAGAATATCTGTTCAAAAAGTTTTAAAACTCAGCTGTGAAGCAGAGTTATTTAAAGTTGGTTTCATTCTGCTTGAAGAGGAAGCAGACAGGGATAATTTCATTTAAGAATAGCAAGTCAAGACCTTTTGAAGAACTGAGAACAAGAAAAAAGATTAAACGCTCTGGGAAGAAAAGTCTAAAGTGGCAAGTGAAATGCAAATTTTAAATATTCCCCAGCTAGTCAATAAATCCTTACAAATGGGTGGATTGTTCATCAGAATTGAAAGAAGCCCTTGAACTTTGATTTTCATTAGTCTGGGTGCATGATGTTGAAAGAATCTATAAATTTAGGCCATCACCCATGTTGTGCAACATCTGACAGAAGAAACAAATTATCTCCTCACAACTCAGCTCTCTCCCCACCCCACCCCATTTTTCTTGCTCATTCAAAATGAAAATAACAACGACCTTCTTTCCCCCCCCCCCCCCGCCCCCAGGGCCTTCATCAAGTGTTTTTGGCTGGGATGAGTGTCTCTAGTCAAAACAAGGGTTTAATTTCTTGGAAGCCAATTCTACTTGTGATTAGGCAATTCTGTAATAAAGGCACTAGGCATTGCATCCGAGTGGTGCCAGCTGTGTTTCCTTTGCTAGCTGTGGAGGTGTTTGGGAAGGCAGCTTTGGGGCCTGAGGACCTGGCAGGTGGGAGAAGGATGGGCCCAGTGCTCTCCTGTTAGTGATTGCCACTGTTCCTGATGAAAGGTCCCACTTAGATGTTTTATCCCTGAAGGGTTTATCAGTTAGGTCCCTTAGAATTAAAAAAGGAAGAGGGCAACTCATGTCCCTAAGGAGGGTATATTGTTACACTCTGAGAGGCTCTGGGGTAAAGCACACCGATGACGGATCCAGCTTGGTAACAGACTCCAGAAATCTGTGGTGACCTTATTTCTGCTTCTTCATGGTTCTTGTTTGGCCTAGTTGAAGATCTTGTTAGAAACAGCAGGGCATGGCTTGGGATTGACACTCTCTCCAGGTATCTGACTAGCGTGTGTGTGTATGTAGGGGAACCTTTCCCACTGCCTCCTTACATAATCTTTAGAATCCATCACTCCTGCTCAGTGGCCACCTCCTCCTAGACAGTGGTCATGTCCTCCTGGGGGACTCACGTACAGTGTACAGATGTGAACAGTTGAGGAAGGAGAGACTTACAGAATATAATGAAAGAATTTAACCAGAGAGGGGAAAAAATAAAGTATGGAATGGAAGGTGGGTCAATGCTTACCCCAGAAAAATGGTAGCAAAGCTGCCTTAGTTTGGCGGGACTTTTGTTGGTTTTGGAGTTCTTGCTCAGTACATTTTGTGTGAATTATGTAACTTTGGAGAGACTATGGAAAGGATCTCTATGAGCAGTCCTCTGATTCAAAAGAAAGGTAATGAGAACATTGCTGTAGATCCCTGGCTATCATGACTTCAAAGTTATCTCTTTTCTTTTGTGGCCAAAAGTGCTTTACAGGAGAGATGTCTATGTTAATTAGCTCAATTCCATAACATATACTTCTTTCAAAACTTAGTGTTCTACATAATAAGGGTATGCAATTTTTCATCAATTAGTAGTATAAATGAAAAAAATTAGTTTACTGTATTTAAGATACATAAGCGACATTAAAACAATATATCAAATTCTTATTCATTCACAACCTACTTGTGAAATAAAGCATTGGCAGTGAAGTGAAATACCTCTTTGCCACACACTCAAGTGATCTTTCACTCCTTTGTTTTTATTTTTTCATTTTGTGAGACAAGGCTTCACTGCACAAGCCCCAAATGGAGCTGATGCTGATTCTGTAACACAGGGTGGCCTCGAACTGCTGTTCCTATTGCCTCAGCCTCCTAAGTGCTGCTTACAGATGTGCACCAACACATCTAGCTTTCTTTCTTTCTTTTTTTTTCCAATAAAAACCCCAAAACAAACAAACAAAAACCAAAAGAAAGCACCACCCATTTCCTTGAGTTTAATTTGCTTTCTTGTGACCATTTGAGAGTTAAGGTAATGAAAGAAAGAAGATAGTCATGTTAGCTTTAGAAACTAGGGTATAGCGTAAGCTAGGTCAAGTGAAGGAACACAGGGAAACAAGCTACATAGTGTGTCAATTTTAGAGACGACTGTGGGGCACAGACTTGTTTTTAAATTCCAGTCAAATCTCTATTTTTCCTCAACTATTTGTCACCATAATGACTTATATCCAATAATATGTAAACAGCTTCCCTTTTGTCTCAGTCTGCTGATTGTACCACCTCTCAGACTGAATGGCCAAGTATCTCTGGAGTTTCCTATGTTTCTTTCTCTAAGGGATACAGGCTATCCTGATGGGACCTGATAGGCTGTGGTCAGATGGTGAGGTCCTCTCCCAGTGGTCTGAGGTCTAGGGGAGGGAAATATAGCAGAAAAGGGAGGGAGGGTGAAAACAGGCACATGAGAGCAGGGTCGGGTTATTACAATTGGAAGGTAATGTGAATAAATTATAATTTTAAAAAGATTTATGTTAATTTTAAGTATGTGTGGGGGGGAATGTGCATGTGTGCATGCATATGAGTTTGTTTATGTATGTGTATGTGTATGCATCTGTATATGTCCATGAGTGTAGGTGGTACTCATGGAGTCCAATAAAGGCCATTGGGTCCCTTCCCTTACAGGTAGTTGTGAGCTGCTCAACATGGGTGCTGGGAATCAAACTCAGGTCTTATACAAGAGCAGTGCTCATGCCCTGAGTTATCTTGCACTGAATTATCATTTGAGCCCCCTTAATCCTGTTTTTTGTTTGTTTATTTTGTTTTGCTTGTTTGTTTTTTGTTGTTGTTTTTTCACATGTACACTGCATCTCCAAAGCCTAGTCACTGTGTTTGGATTTACAAGACTCCCCTGAACAGAAAAAAGAGTGCTGTTAAAATGTTTTACGCAGGGATGATGCAAAGGTTTGTTTGTTTGTGTTTTCAGAATCTGTTTCTCTAATTTTGTTTTTCTTTTGTATTATTAATTTCATTTGAGTGATATCGCAATGACATTTCATAATTCAAAGAGCTGTCTTCAAAGACTATCAAGCAATTTGATCATTTTCCATTATAAGCACCAAGATGAAAACATTAGGTTGGACTCTGCATGTTACCGTTCACGGTTTCCAATTGTCTTTCCGCGTGCTCTCTGTGTGATCTTATGCTTATCTGAAATGAAAAGAGATGAGGTTATCATGGATAATTTTGTATGTAAACATAGCTGGGTCTAGGTGTCCAGATCTTTTATTAAGTATTGTTCTTAGTATTGCAATAAAGATAACCTTGGATGAAATTATCATTTAAACCAGAAAAGTAGACTGCCCACTCTAATGTAATAGGTGTCATACAAATCAGTTAAAGACTTAAGACATAAAAGGAAAAGATGATTTCTGCTGCCTGAGATTTTGGACCTTAGACATAAGGGTTTACTGGGGAGGGGGGGTGTCATTTATTAGTTTCCCTTACTTTTAAACTAAAACTTTTAAAAAATTTTTATTTTATTAATTTATTCATATTACATCTCAATGTCTATCCCCTCCCGTGTATCCTCCCATTCCTCCCTCTCTCCCATTTTCCCCTTATTCCCCTCCCCTATGACTGGACTGAAGGGGACTTCCTCCCCCTGTATATGCTCATAGGGTATCAAGTCTCTTCTTGGTAGCCTGCTATCCTTCCTCTGAGTGCCACTAGGTCTCCCCATTCAGGGAACGTGGTCAAATATGGGGCACCAGAGTATGTGTGAAAGTCAGTCCCCATCTCCACTCAACTGTGGAGAATATTCTGTCCATTGGCTAGATCTGGGTAGGGGTTTGAAGTTTACAGCCTGTATTGTCCTTGGCTGGTGCCATAGTTTGAGCAGAACCCTTGGGCCCAAATCTGCCTATCATAATGTTCTTGTAGGTTTCTAGGATCCTTCAACTTTGCATTCTCCCATGCTTCTCTCACCTAGAGTCCCAATAGGATGTCCTCCCCTCTGTCCCACTTTCCTGGTAAGTGAAGGCTTTCGTGGGACATGCCCCTTGGGCTAGTATGCAGAAATAAGTGAGTATATACCATTTGACTCTTTCTGCTTCTGGGTTAACTCACTCATTATGATCATTTCTGAAACATGTATCAGCACCCATCTCCAGCTTGATTATTATAGATTTTCAGACCTTTGTGCCTTTTTAATAATGAATCAGTTCTTCATTGTGTGTGTGTGTGTATGTGTATGTGTATGCATTTCTGTGTGTATCTGTTGTGTGCCAAAATATGTACAGACATACATGCAGAGTTGTGCCTTCCACTGGTTTCAGTGCTCTGTAGAACCCTGACGGGGTATTTTCACTCAAAACTCAACACTCAAAGTTCAAAGAGAGATCACGGGGGTCTCTTAGATCTTAAGGAAAGTCAGACGTATTTTAAAGGCTGTTATCTTTCTCAACAAAGACCCAAGAAATCTTTTTTAAAAATCCTTTCATGATTGCCATGCAAGGCAATTTGCTTTGTTCTGATCCCGCAGCTCCCCTTGCTCCATCTCCATATTAGAAAGGCCAGTGCCCAGCGCCCTGGGAGAGTCTTTGTCTAGTTCTATGGTGCTTCTGCATGACTGGCCTGACCTCTCCCGCTTTTACAAAAGAGCAGCATACTTTGGCTGTTAGAGGAGGAGCTGGCCAGAGACAGAAAGGACACACCAGCTGTGCTCCCATCCAGGGAAAGAGTCAGGTGCAAATATTCTCCAGAAATGTATGGAAGTCTCCATAAGCAAAATCAAGAACACAAATTTCTACCACCTGGATAGAAACTATTTATACGCATTTTATCTACCTGAGAAGAAGAAAACATGCTCCACACAAATTTTCTTCTCTGTCTTTGGATAGGGTCATAATTGTTCCTAGGAAGACAAGTATGGAATCAATCAGTCTAAGAAAAACACGTAGCATGATACTGGCTGGTAAACTGGACAATAAACTGTAGACAAAGAGGTGAAGTGTCTAAGATGGCAAACTGATTCTCACTGTCTGCTCAGTCCTCAAGCCATCTGCGCAATATTACTGTTAGGTTTGAATTAAGTCTCCTCCCCACTCTCAAACATTTCCCCCCTCATCAGGAATACTATTTAGAAGGTTGTGCAACCTTTAGAAGGTCTTTAGAATAGTCTGTCCATACTTCTACTATCAGTTTCTGTTTCTGGATTTGCCAGGGTGTGGTAATCTCTTGTTATACACAGAGCCACCACTACTGCCTTGTTTTCTCTGCCATGACAGTTGGTAACCCCTGAAACCAGGAGACAAAATAAACTTCTTTTCCCTTAGCAAATTTCCATCAGGGTGTTTTATCACATTAGTGAGAAAATAATAACACAAATGTTCTCTGGATAATGTCCTGAGTCAAGGAAGAAAGAAATTTGACCTCTACGAGTTCATATTTGCAGTCTTAGGTCAGTCTGATTAAACAGTTTCAAGGGCTGTATCTGTGCCTAGAGTGACCCCTTCTAAGACCTGTGTACGTTGTGTGACCCAAACCAACACTCATAACCAACATATCCAAGTAAGGTCCTTAGTTATTATTCATGTATTGGAATGAAATACCCAGTTGGGCTCAAAGAAAATTTTCCTTATTCTTTACTGTGGTGTTTTTCTCTAGTGTTATTCTTCAAATCCTAGAGGGCCAACCCTTTGCAAACTTTTACTTTAAAGCTCAGAAACAATGTTTCCAGGAGTAGGGAAGCTCCAGTGTATATCAGCAAGCTGAGAAGGGGCCCTGCATATACTGTTTTCTGAAGTGCTGTCCTTCTTCCCATGAAACTCTGACTTTTCAACTTGTTGATGGCCTCTGATTTCAGGCAGCTTCATTTCAACAATCTTTCCTCTGCCTCTGATTTTTTTTTACTTAAAGAAACAAGGATAGTTTTTCAGAATGTTCTTTAATAGTCACGTTCTACTCAAAGAGTAAAATTCCATCCATAGATGAACCTAGATCCTTGGATTTTTTGGGGGTGAGAGTCTTGTTCCCTGTGGGGTCCCTTTCCTTGGTGTTTATGTCCTTCCCTATCACTGGATTCAAATATAAGTTATTTATGAAGATCACTTTAACCATATAAGCAAGTGTTAAAACTCTAGACATATGAAACAATGCCAAAATTCCAACAAGACATGGCAAAAAGTAAGAGTGAGTATAAGGGGAAAAAATGAATGTCTATAACACACAAAGAAGCCATTCAAGTTTCTGTTTTTAATCCTGTATTTACTTGTATTCAACTAATATTTACTAAGGATTCATTGGCTTCCAAGACACGGAGATACAATCATGACCAATATGCAAGTTCTAGAGGCACCGATTAAACACCTTACAGAACAATCATGACCCCCATTATCCGAGAAAGGGGACGTGGACATTTTTCTTAACAAAAAGACACCTGACCTATCTACTGCAGTGGGAACTGGGGCAGGCTGTCTCCCTTTCTACAAATACAATGGAAATACAGACAATTTGTAGGTTAAAATAATCAATCAGGGACTGACTCTGATATGGACTCTTTTGCCAGCTTTTCAATTACTTTCCCCTTGCCAGGCCACAGGGGAGAAAGAACATACAGGGGCGAAAGCCCTGATGTGACTTGAGGAGCTCAGATAGATGGGAAGTGGGGGCTCCCCTTTTCTGAGGAACAGGGAAGGGGAGAGGGAGAGCAGGTGGGACTGGAAGGAAAGGAAGGATTGGGCTATGACCAGGATGTAAAGTGAATTAAAGAAAGAAAGAAAGACAGAAAGAAAGAAGGAAAGAAAACAAAAGAAAAGAAAAAAATCATATACCAAAAGGGGCATATTAATCCAACATTTGTGTCCCATTGTTTCCATTAATATCTCAATGATTAACAGCACAGAACTTAAAACAATTTATATGTTGTCATTTAGTTTCAAGTCAGGAGAGAGCTTTCTGCTACATTGATACCAGAGACTTATGGCAAAGCAGGCTACAGCTAACTCACAATAGCAAAAAAGTGAGGAACCCCATCTGGACTGTGAAAGAAGTCTCCCACCTGAAACCAGTACTAGATGGATGTTCTTTTAGTATGTAGTTTTCATGTTGTATGGAGAACTTAATCTTCTTTGGAAAATAAATGCAGGACATTGAAAAGTGGTTTTATTCATTCATTCATTCATTCATTCATTCATTTTACAGTATTCTTCCCTCATGTGTGCCTATACATCAGAAGCGGAAACCAGATCTCATTATAGATGGTTGTGAGCCACCATGTGATTTCTGGGAATTGAACTCAGGACCTTTGGAACAACATGAGGAGACATCTGGAAAGACAAATCATAGGTTTCTGTTTGAGAGAAGGCTGATCAGTGCTTACCGCACAGAGGTAAAATCTCAATAAACCGTGAGTAATAGTTCATTACAAACAAAGTCCAACGGTGCAATTTAGGTATTAAAATTAATATGATTTCATCTGACGAACTGACTGTGGGCAAGCATTGTGCTATGAAATGTTCATGTCTCTATAATTTGTTATATAATGGGCTAGATAGGAATCGCAGAGAAGCAGTGTCGTCCCTGTCACTGGAGGTGTCCTAGATGACAGACAACTCTCTGGAGTAGAATGTAATATAAGAAAATACAACTAGGAATGGTCATACAATTACACACCCTTTGTTAATATGTTCTATGTCATATATTATTTAATACTTGTCTCAAAGAGATGTGCTGTTTTCTTAGCTTCTGGATAAGGACTGTGAGGCCAAGAGAAACGTAATCTATTGTATAAGATGACACAGAAGAACAGGAAGTGGTAATCATGTAATGTAAACCCAGTTCCAAACTGTCTTTTCAGAACATTTTGCTTCTGGACACAAGTGAAAGACAAGAAACTGCTTTACTCATACGGAGCTAATTTGCTTGTTGTGCCAACTACACTGAGCTCATACTGATAAGAACTGACTGCTTCTTTGCCCCCTTCCTGCTTCATGGAGTGATTATGTTGACAATGATGTGTAATGCATGTTCTTTTCACTCCTTTACCTACAGAAATTTCTCTGGGCTTTTTGTGTGTTTGTGTGTGTTTGTTTCAATACTGCGCTAAAAGGGGCGGGGGGATGTTTCTTTGAATAAAAGAGCAATGTGGTTAAAAAAAATACAAACAAAACCAAAAAAAAAAAAAAAACCACTATTATTCAGTGCTGTCTCTACTTATGTGCTATTCCCTAGTTACATGATATTTGATAGTTTATTTATTTTCTCAGTATATTACCTGATCTCTGAAATAAATTAACAATCATAATTAACTCGGGCAAATAAGAAATATAACACAATAACTGACACATGTATAGTCAATAAATTTGGTATTATTAATGGAAATATTTGACTAAAAGTGAAAATATTTCTGCAGTGCACTTGAATAAGGTACAATTAGAAACATCTATGCACAGATTTTTCATGTGCCCTGTTTATTCAAAGTATTTCTATCTCTTCACAATAACTCTGGGTCACACTCATATTCTCATGCACTTCCTGTGTCATTACTCAAGAACAAAGCATTTAAATCTTGAAGAACTGATCCAATTGCATTGCTTTTTATTTTATCATCCTTACCATGCCTCTCAGGGCTAGGCCATCATCTACAGAATAAATACTCAAATACTCGGCAGGGTGGGTTGCTCTGTATAGTAGCCATGCTATTGGAGTTTGGTAGCTGGTGGGTTATATGAGTGTTTTGAAGTCCTTAACTTCTCTCCAGATATTTAACTTGAGTAGGGTGATGCCTATGTACTAGCTTCTCAGTGAAACCCTGCTACTCTGTGTAATTTTTTTTTCCAACTCCCTCCTACACAGGTTGATCCATATCCTTAATGCTTACCAGTATGATCCAGAAAGGAAGCTATAGCCTGTTGTCCCACAAAGACCATTACACATGTCCATCTACACTGACAAATGTAGGTGGGATTAGCAACGTGGATAGCATCTTCTCTGTGCTTACTGTACACATTATACAAAGGGTATCTTTGCTGTACCCTTAAACAACTCTTCAAAAATACATACTAAGAATATCTACAAGTTGTGTAAAAGAAAACTGAGGTTCACAGAGGTAAAACTCCTTGATAAAGTTTGCACAGGTATGACATGATGCAGTCCAGACTTCTTCTGGATCAAAATCTTAAACTTTAGGCAAGCACATTTGTGACTATGCTTGCCGCACTCAATTATCTAAATCAGGGTGAGCAATTTGAGCCCCAAGAGTTAGTCATGGAAATAAGAGGAGAGTATGTATAATATACATCAATAATTTCATATGCACCTATTAATCCAATTAGATATGTCCATACATATATGTATGTACACGCTTACCTACATATAGACACATAATCACCGTTCAAATATTATTTTCTTAGTATGAAAGATTAATGGATGCTTGTCTTGTACTGGAAGTATATGCTGCATGATTTTTGAGATGTATTACACTATAATTTGCTGTTCTCCTACACCCCAGCAGTAAAAATAGCCCCTTGGCCATAGTAGGTTCTAGGTCACAGATCATTGACTGTTGAAAGAAAAATGCTTTCTGGCTAAGTGTTACCAAATTATGACAATGCAAGCCATTTTCCTGGAATGTTGTGTGCACATAAATTGACTCCATGAGGCTAGGGCTAGTGGAACACTAATTCAATGGTGCATGTGTGTGTTGGCCAGCATCCTTATATGTAACATACTACATTACTTAGCACTTTCTTAACAAACAAATCGCTGATAAACATATGAGTTGAGCTGCGAGGAGTTACAAGACTTAATAAAATGCCTTGTGGCTAGTAGCGGGATACTGTTATAATTCCTAGGGAAGGAGTGGTGGGGAAAATAGTAAATTGGAGAGAATCATGTACAGAAAGCCCTAAAAAGAGTCTTTCAACTAAGGGATACATGTAGCCTCAGTAAATGTCAGAATGGAGATAAATAATAATATTTTTACTCAGCTATTACTCCACAGAGCTCATTTACTCATAGGAAGGCAAAAATAATTAGAAACAACAACTTCCCAGGGAAATTGATAGAAGAAATGAGTATAGACATAGAGAACAAATAGAAAAAAAAAATATAGGCACAAATGATTATAAAATAACTATACAATACAGTTGTGTAGCCTACTGAGACCTATAAGGAATGTTACACGATATTTGAATAAAACTTCTGAGTTAGAATAATCCTTTCCCTGTCATCCTTATCTTTCATCAAATGTATTCTCAAGGAGAATAGTTTCTCCTGAGACAGTAAAGGGTTAGAAAGACCAGTGCATGTATCTTCAACAAAAGGCTGTGTGCAGACACAAGAACCAGTGTCACACCTTCTGAGAATGACCATCTAACCATCAGCCCATCCTAACCATCCAACACCAACACTGCTTGGCTCTGTGTCTGGCTGAGGTGATGCTTGAAAAGGGTTGTCCAAGCCTGACTAGCTAGAGGTCATACATAGCTTTGGTTCCCAATGGATCGTTGATTCTCTACCTTTGCTCACAACCTGTAATGTTTACTGGGTGACTTCCTAGTCTCTCATCGTTAGATTTTAACCAGCTAGTCACCCAATTAAGCATTAGCAAAGATCTCCTTTGTTGGTCACAGGATACCGAAAAGTATCACTCTGAGAAGATTTTAATAATGACAGTATGGCCCTTTGGTCTTTTCCCTGTGAAACAATCATTTGGGCCCATCCATATCCAACGTAGATTATAATGTTATTACGGTCATAACTATGGGTTTGTAGTACACTTTGGTTACCTGCTTCCTCTAACTCTCTGTTATGATACAAACTGCTTTGCACATGGTAATATGTTTCCATGGCCATCTTGCTAGGAAATTATAATTGTGTTTAATCTAATGACTTGCTGTATTGTGATACGGCTTTCCGGTGCCCAACTTGAAGCAATTGTTTCAAAGATTTAGTCCAAACATACAGATGTGCACCCGGGTTAATTTTACCTATTTCTGCCTGGCTCTCCTCTCTGTGTGTTCTATGTTTTGTCATTTATACAAGGCAGTTGCAGAACCTGGCAAATTATGACAATCTGTAAAATCAGCATGCTGGAAGCATGATGACTTCTTTCAAAATTTCAACAACAAATGACTAGAACAATAGAGTTTTCTATCTGCAGGGTACAGTTAAGAAATACATTTTCCTTAAAAAAAAATAATCAAAATGTCAGCCCAAGATAAATGTCTAGACATTCAATTCATCAACATTCTCTCTTCTTCTTCTTTAATTTAGTGAAAGGAAATGTCAGTCGTGACCAGTACTTTCTAGATCAATATGACACACTTCAGCACTCCATGAGAAGAGAGTTCCAGGAAAGTGCACCAGTCCCAGGCAGCTCCTGATTGTTTCCTTTGTGCAGATCTTTCACAACTCAGGAGGGAACTGCCATAGTGCTGCCATAGGGGAGGCCTTTCTGCCTTCTGCCAAGGGACTCTCCAGTCATCAGACTCCCAGGAAATATGGATCATCACTGGACAGCATCTTGAATTATGATTTAAGCCCTGCCTTAAGTTTTCATGTATAATTTCTATAACCTTGAAATGTAAGCGAATGTCTTCATGTCTTCAGGCTCAGTGGTTAGTGTGTGTGTGTGTGTGTGTGTGTGTGTGTGTGTGTGTGTGTGTGTGTGTGTGTGTACCATTGCATATATGTGGAGGTCAGAGGTCAGTTTTGTCCTCCCATATTGCAACTCAAGTTGTTAGGTTTTGCTGCAAGCACCTTAACCACTAGAACTATATCTTAAGTTCCTTTCTTTGGAGCACTGACACAGATGACATTGTTGAAATGCAGCAGAAGGCAAAGAAAGTGACACCTGTTGCTCCAACCAAGCTCTCCATGTCTGTATAAGGCATAGCATGTTCTATTCAGTTGTTAGAATTGGATCATGTTATGGTACTTATTAGTTCTATGTGGAAGAAATAAAAGAACAGAAAGTAAACTTTTTTCCCTCATTGTGGAACTCTTTGACAGGCATGTAGATAGCCACATTTCTCTGAACTCCAGATTTCTCTTTTTCTCAAAATGAACAATTTTTAATTGAAAAATAAAATCATTCATATTACATCTCAATTACTATCCTATCCCGTGCATCCTTCCATTCCTCCCTCCCTTCCACTTTCACCCCAAATCCCTTCCCTATGACTGTGACTGAGGGGGACTTCCTCCCCTTGAATATGATGCTAGGGTATCAAGTTTTTTCTTGGTAGTCTGCTATCCTTCCTCCGAGTGCCATCGGGCCTCCCCATCAAGGGAACATGGCCAAATATGGGGCACCAGAGTTTGTGTGAAAGTCAGTCCCCAGTCTCCACTTAACTGTAGAGAATGTCCTATCCCTTGGCTAGGTCTGGGTAGGGGTTTGATGATGGCTGCACGTATTGTCTTTGGTTGGTGCCATAGATCGAGCAGAACCCCTGGGCCCAGATCCGCCCATCATAGTTGAACTCCAAATTTCAAGAAATATTTTCTTTCCACAGCTTAGAAACTGAGTTTGTTTAGAGTCAGTAATCTGAGACACTGCACAGGCACTGTCTTTCACAATGTCTTCAGCCCTAAGGATAATCTTCCCAAGGTTTCAGTTAGACACTGAGAAGAGTAAATCAACATGGGAGCATAAAACTCATTTTTTAAAAATCTGAGTACAAATTGCACCTGTGGCCATATGATGTGGATGTGTTCCTCATATAAGATGGTTACTTAACACCCTATGTCAGTGAGGATAACCACAGAAGAGCAAACAACTCTGAGGAGCGCAAGGAGGTATGTGGTATGTGTGGACAGCAGATTACCACAGAAGAGGAGCAGGAACACACAAACACACTCTCTCTGTGTCTCTGAATCTGTCTCTCTGTCTGTCTCTCTATCTGTGTCTATGTCCCTGTCTGTCTCTCTGTCTGTGTCTGTGTCTGTCTTTGTCTCTCTGTCTGTCTCTCTGTCTTTGTCTCTGTCTCTGTGTCTCTGTCTGTCTGTCTGTCTGTCTGTCTGTCTGTCTGTCTGTCTCTGATTGCAGACACCAGTACAGAACATGTAGACACCTTAAAGAACAAGAGAGGAGCTTTTCTTGGACTTTAACTCAGTAATAAGTGTGTTATCAGTTCACATTAGTTAAGTTAAATACAATATTGCATTGGGTAGATGTACCACAGTTTCTTTATCTAGTCTTCAGTTGAGGGACATATGGGTTGTTTCAAGTTTCTGGCTATTGTTTCAAGTTTCTGGCTATTATGAATAATGTCACCATGAAGATAGTTGGGTAAATGGCCTTGCTGTGTGGTAGAGCATCTTTGGGGAATATGCCCAGGAATGGTTCACAATTTTCTGAGAAGGCACCAATTGCTTTTGAAAGTGATTGTACAAGTTTGCACTCCCACTGTCAATGGAGGAGTGGTCCTCTTCCTCCACATCCTTGCCAGCATGTGCTGTCACTTGAGTTTTGATCTTAGCCATTCTGATAGGTTTAAGATACAATCTCATTTTGCATTTTGATTTGCATTTCCCTGATGGCTAAGGACATTGAGAATTTCTTTAATTGTTTCTTGGCCATCTGGTATTTTTCTGTTGAAAAGTCTCCAATTAGTTCTGTACCCCATTTTTAATTGGGTTATTTGGTTTGTTGGTGTTTAATTTCTTGATATATATATATATATATATATATATATAAGATATTACATATTACATATATGTAACATATACATATCCAATTGAATATGTAACATATACATTATATATCTAATTGGATATCTTATATCCAATATATATTATATATATCAACAGAAGTAGGGTTGGTGAAGATCTTTTCCCAGTCTGTAGATTGTCATTTTGTTTTATTGACAATGTCCTTTGCTTTACAGAAGCTTTTCAGTTTTATGGAGTCCCATTTATTAATTGTTGATCTTAGATGCTGAGCTTTTGATGTTCTGTTCAAGAAAATGTCTTCACGCCAATGAGTTCAAGCTTTTCCCCACTTTCTCTTCTAATAGATTTAGTGTTTCTGGTTTTATGTTAAGGTCATAGATCCACTTGGACTTTAGTTTTGTACAGGGTGATAAATGTGGAATAGATCAAGAGTTTGTACTTTGAATAGTGATCTTTCTCCCAAGTTAGTGATCTACATTACAGTACTCTCTTGTAATGCTGGACAGTGGCAGGGATGCAGGTTCCTAGGCAGCCATGTGATCTAAAGGGAGACAGCTGAGTCCATAGAATGCTGTGTAGTTAAGAAAGAATAGGTTGTGGGGGGAGTGGAGACTGCCTCTAACATGAACTCTGGTGCCCCCAATTTGATCAATTTCCCATGGAGGGAAGGTTCTGGGGGCATACAGAGGAGAGGGATACAGTATCTGGATGAACCTTGCTGGCTGTGGTCATATGGTTAGGGACGAAGTTTCCTTCTGACAGAGGTCTAGTGGAGGGGAATAGGGCAGAAGAGGGAGAGAGATGGGAACCAGAAGATACAAGGGAGGGGATAACAATAGGGATGTGATCTGAATAAATTATAATATCTTTAAAAGAAGAAAGGATCCTGTGTACATTAGGTGCACTATATGTATATTTTAGCTGTGTTATTTTTACCTTGGTTTGGGTTTATCAATCTATACTCCTCTGGCTTTGTACTGGTATTCCATGAGAAAGCATGAACGCGCTAAGGTATAAGCACCAGTTGTCTTCCTCTGAATTCTACCACTGCTGTGGTTCAGATATTGAATGTCTTCCAAAGGCCTGCATGCTAAAGGCCTAGTTGCTAGCATGTGGTGTGGCTGGAAAGTAGCACAATCCTTGAGTTATGGAGCCTAGCTGAAGGAAGTTAGGCCACTGGAAATGTGTCTTTGAAGGAGATATTGAAACGCTGTGTCTCTCTTTGCTTCATGACCACCATCAAATGAGTGGGAGTTTCCTGTCATACATTCTCTCCAAGATACAGTGTGGCCCAATAGGTCTAAAACTATAGATTGCATGATCAGAAACTCAGCCCTCTGAAACTATGAGCCAAAGTAAGTCTATTCTCCCAGGTACTTTCTTACAATGACAGAATGATGGCTAACATGGCTATCTGTCAGGGGGTTTAAGCAAAGGGGATTCATTGCTCAGTCAGAAAACTTCTAGCTTAAATTCTGCCAAAGAGAGGCACTCACAAGAGGCTTGGAAGATTGACCAGCAACAGAAATGGTAATATAGTGTCTGTGAGAGATGTATGCAGCCATATGAGTGTTGGTAGAAATTGCTTTAGTTTGGGGCACCTGCTAGTGACTGACTAACTTTGGTCATTCATGCAGCTGATGTGCTGGTGGATGTTTCTGATTATTATGCAGCAGTCTGTCTTCCTAGAAACCATTAGCTTTCCTATCATCTCCATGAGGGATCTGATGGGCGGTCATTTTCTGTATAAAACACTTTGCTCCTTACAGTCTTTCAAGTGATTTCCATTTTCCTTGAGCAGATTATACAAAGAAACAAGTGGTTTCCATAATGGGGGGGGGGTAGGAACGCTTAGGATGGAGTACATATTGGAAGGAAGAGAATATATCTGTTGGCTTTGTCTCAAGGATCTGGGGTGTGTGGTTGCTGTTGCTACTCTACAGTTCAATTTTATTACTTTAGGAGATTTGGTCAAACTGTCATTTTACAAATTTAAACATGACTGGATCAATTGTCTTCCCTTGATCATATCTTTAATACAAAATAAAGTAGCTCCTACCCCTCATCTACACTATCCTTTCCACCGAATTATATACACAGCTTGTCTTGGTAGCTTTTAAAGACTATCTTAATTTTTACTTACTTTCCCGCAGCTTTCAAATTCTCAGAACCAATCCTCCTCTCCTTTTCCAGCTTCCCCAAGGTATTGAGAAACTCCCATCTATTTTACATTTCAGTAGGAAGTCTACACTTACAACACGGGCATGCATAGCAGGCATTTAATCAAAGATTTGCTGAATTTAGACTTTGTAATCGAAGCTCTTGTTTTCAATCTTCTTGCTGAAAAGACCTCATATATTTCTATCATTTCTGGCTGAATCAGCATATACAACTGGTGTTTCTATGACACTATCATTCTGGATCCCATGTCTTTCTCTTGATTAAAACTCAGCTCCGAATCCACTCTCCAAAGCAGTTTCAACTGGATTGTCGCTAGCCATAAGACCTTTCCCATGTTCACAAGAGAGACTAGCACTCCCTCTGTGCTCAAATAAAATTCTCTCCAGAGAAGTTATCAGATCCTGAAACCATCAGCCCTAAACCTTCTCCCCTAAGCGTCTAGGTTTGTGGACACTGGCTTTATCTCACTGGAGGTTTATTTTTCTCTGTGAGACACACACTTTTCTAAGCAAACAATGGGAACAGATTGGCAAGTGATGATATGTCTTCTACCAAATAAATCCAATTGTAACCAAAATATCATAGCAAGTCCACATTTTCCTTTTGTGGAAATAAATGTATTCAATTGCTAAATGGCAAAACTGCACTTTTGTAGCATTTCCTGAATAAAATGATTAAAACAACATCTCTACTCCATGAATGTTAATTATAATTTTGAGTGGCTAAATAGATAGATTAAGAACAATTAGGGTCCATTGATATTTCATTTTTTCCTTGTGATGATTATAGCTCTCGAGAACAACCAACTCTCACTTGCATTGATAACCATCAAAATTATTTGAATAGTTTCCTCCAACATGTACATTCTGTATTCTAACTTTTATAGACTTATATAATGCTTTATTTCATCATGGCTATTTAAAAATATATGGAAACTATATTTTAAAAGGTTATGAGAACATGAAATTAACCATTTAAAATAGCTTTCCTGCATGTTAGCTTTGTTCTATCACTAGCCAATACTTAAAAGCAAAGCATAACTAGGAAAGCTTTCCTTTTATGATGGTATTTTAAAAGACTTCTCAAATGACCTTCCACACAAATTTGATTTTCTTTTTGGCAAGTTTTATTCAAATATTTTTACATGGTCACTCCTTTTACTTCTAATATACACATACATACATATATATATATATATATAGTGTATGTGTGTGTGTGTATATGTGTATTTGTCTTGAAACTATCATTTCAGCATTATTTTCTTTTGCCTGTATTCTACATGGTACTCTCTAAATCTATAATTTTTCTTCAGGAATTGCAAAAAAATATATGTTCATGTGAACTAACCCAGATGCACAAAGACAAGCACCTCATGTTCTGCTTCATAAGTAGAAAATAAAATGTTAACCGAAAATAGAATAGTCATTACAAGGCATTGGGACAGATATGATGTCAGAAGAAGTGAGTGAACATGGGTGGCTAGATTTGATCAATACACACTGTATACACTTACGGGGCATCACACTAAACCTCATTAACATGAATGAGTTTTACATGTTGACAAACAAAATAGTTGTCCATATGAGAAAGTTAACTTAGTTAAAGCAGTAATGACTCCATTACCCAGACACATGAAGACTAAAAAATGAGATGATGTACCAGAGTTAATGAAGCCTAGCACCCCACTGTGAAATAGCATCTTCTTGGATCTCTGATGTTCCCTTAGTAACACTGAAGGTAGGGCCTTTTGACATGTCCTCCAAACAATAACTCCAATATTAATCTATCCATTAAATACTGATCAAATGTTTTGGATATCATATTCTTTTTGAATTTGTGATATTGGCACATTTATACTAAGATAACTTTGTGAAAAGTATAAACAGAAAGTTCCTTTATGCTTTATATATACCTTATACATAGAGTCTATAGGTAACTTGATGCTGTGGTTTAAATAAACTGTACATGCGGTCTAGGGTCTCTGCATGCATTGTACTTGGTTGGTTCATCAGTTTGTGCAGGACCTTATCTGCTGGCCTTAATAGTCTTCCTGTGGAGTTCCAGACCCCCTCCTCCCCCTTGGGTCCTTCCATTCCCCCACTCTTCCACACAACTCTCGGCGCTTCATCCAGAGTCTGGCATTGAGTCCCAGTATCTGTCCTAATCACCAGTTGGGTGGAGTCTCTCAGAGGACATCTATGTTGGGCTAATATCCACTTATAAGTGAGTATATGCCATACATGTCTTTCTGGGTCTGGGTTACCTCACTCAGGATGAGAACAACTGATTCTCCGTTGGTGGGGGCTGCGGCGAATCTCTGACATGCACTCTGATGTCTACGATTTGATCACTGCCCTTTGGCAAGATGGCCTTGTGGGCACACAGAGGAAGGGGATGCAAGCTATCCTGATGAGACCTAACAGTGGAGGATCCCCTCCCCCTGTCAGAGGTCTGGGGAGAGGAGTAAGGGGATTAGGGCAGAAGAGGAAGAGAGGGTAGCAATAGGAAGACAAGAGCAAGGGGATAATAATTGGGATGTAATGTGAATAAATTATAATAAATAAAAATATATAAAAATAAACTGTACATGAGAAAAGTTTTATGGTGTCGAATTTTCAGCATATAAGGTCATGAATGATTTTTAGGTTTTCATAATTGGGGAGAACTATAATTGCAGATTTGTTCATTAGGGTCCAGCTGTGTGTTTGCAGCTATAGTATCATTGTTTTAAAAGAAAACATTGAAATGTATGTCTGGATGTTTTCCATCCATATCATAATAGATGACCTTTGGCATCCCTTGAGAGCTCACAACCAATTTTGAAAACTGTTCCTAAGGAACACTGCTTCCTACCAGGTAGTTCATGGACCAATAAGATGCTGCTATTTTTGTCTTCTGCTGGATCTTGACTTAGTCCACTGTGCAGTGTAGCTCTCAAACAATGGTCATGCCTCCCCCATGCCTGCATGATACACATCATAGAAGTTGCCCTGGGTTGATGTTTCAGTGAACTATTGCCACAGAAATTCTTCCTAGAAAATGGATCTTTTCATTTTCTTCTTTTCACACTCTTAAGCCAAAGAACCATTTTGATTTCTCTATTCAAAATTGACTATCCTTTAGTAGAGGGAAATAAAGAGAAAAATAAATATACCTTTAGGTGCAACAGGCCATCCATTAGGAACAGAGATGTGGTTATAAGATTGCTGGTTTGCCTGATTCTCAGGCAAGGCCAAGTGTCAGAAGGCATAATCCTTTCCTTAGATTTCTAAGAACCTTATCTGTGTCTGTGAACTCTCCACAGGTCTCCCAAACGAGCCAGCCTTAGGCGCAATACTTATTGTGACAGATGGATAATAAATCCCTACAGAACCAACACCCCCCCCCCCCCCCGCCAACCAGAGTCACCAATAATCCTATTCGTAGCTTCAGCTTCGGATGAAGATCTTGGAGATCTAAGGAAGTCAATGTAGGTAGCTAATGTCTTTGTCTCAGATGCCCAGCAGTGACTTTAACTGTATGGCCTCTGTTGGTCTGTGCAGACAGATGTAAGAGTTTAAATTGAGGACAACGGGCCATTAAAGTAGGTTTGTGCATTTGAGTATGCTATATATAACTGTAGCTACACTTTTGAAGCATCAAAGCAGTAGCTCCCGTGGAAGAATGACAGATTGTTGGAGCTCGTTCATTTGAAACCCCTCTTCTTTCCCGAGGTACCTGTGCCGATGTATATAATTAAGTGTGCTGTTGAAGATGCATGCTCTGTGGTCAACAATTTCACTTCTTTCTATAGCATCTGGTTGTATCTGGCACTTATTTCTAGGTTTGGGCAAATCATACCTTCCTATGTCATGGTGCCCTAAGACAAATCAGAACTCCAGCCAGGATTCTGATTACACACTCAGTTCTCAGGTCTCTAGAGGCTTCCCAAGCACACACCTCCTTTGTTTGCCTAGAATATAGTCTGAGCTTGTTTTTATACAACACTAGCACCAACCCTATCAGCAATAGACTCAGCAATAAGTTCTCACAGTAAACAAGGGCCTCCATGTGTGACGAGAGGGGGAGATGTGGTCAGAAAATATTTCAGCTTCAAGAATTTGCTATCAACAATCATGATGGTGAAAATGAGCTGTAAGACTTGAAAGAGTCTGTCACGGCTATGCCAACACATAGATTTTTGTAGATATAAATTCAACAACCTGCTTGAGACTAGACGTAGCTAAAATAATATCTCCTTTAGCCATAAAAATAATCAAGGGAAGAGGAAGGATAGCAGGCTACCAAGAACAGACTTCATACCCTATGAGTATATACAGAGGGAGGAAGTTCCCCTCAGTCACAGTCATGGGGGGGGGAGTAAGGGGAAATGGGAGGGAGGGAGGAATGAGAGGATACAAGGGATAAGATAACCATTGAGATGTAATATGAATAAATTAATAAAAAAATTTAAAAAATAATCAAGAAAAAAACAGAGATATAAAAAGGGGGAGTAGTGAAAGGAGGTGTATTTTTATTAATTAATTCAGATTACATCTCAATTTTTATCCCTTGCTTGTCTCTTCCCGTTCCTCCTTCCCTCCCTCTTTCACCCTATTTCCCTCCCTTAAGTCTTTGACAGAAGGAGACCTCCTCCCCCACCATATGGTCAGAGCCTATCAATCTAATCTTGGTAGCCTTCCTATTCTTTCTCTGAGTGCTACCAGGCCTCCCAAGAAGGGGAAGTGGCCAAATATGGGGCACCAGAATTTATGTCAGTCAGTCCTCACTCCACACAACTGTGGAGACTTTCCTGTCTGTTGGTAAGATCTGAGTAGGAGTTTAATACTTACTGCATGCATTGTCCTTGGTTGGTGCAGTAGTTTGAGCAGACCCCTCCCCCCGGGTCCAGATTTACCTGTCATGATGTTCTTCTTGTAGGTTTCTAGAACCCTCTGTGTCCTTCTATTTTCCCATTCTCCCATACTTCTATCACCTAGAATCCCAATAGGAAGTCCTCACATCTATCTCAATCTTCTGGTAAGTGAAGGCTTTCAGAGGACATCTCTGTTGTTCTAATGTCCAATTATAAGTGAGTATATGTCATGTGAATGAAAGGAGGTGTATTTATCCTGATTTTTTTTATCATGTGTCAGACCATGTGGTGTGCACTTCTATGGATGTAATTTATATATTGCCTGCAATAGCACTGTGAAGTCCATTTTCAAATCTTATCAATTTTAGATAAATATGACATCATTAATTGAAAATGAAGAAGGATGGAAAAGTTTTGTTGAACTCATATTCTCAGTACAGGCATCAATGTAAAAAAAATCCAGAAAATAAAATTTCATCTTCCCATCTTCCCTCTTTTAGCATTAAGAGAAAAGCTCTTTCTCTGTCTTGTACTGGTCTCAATAAACTCCAACTTTGAAATCCTTGTGGAGGCTGACCATTTCTATCCCTGTCCATTTAATGGTTCTGTTCAGAAGCTAAAGCTCCGAGCTCCCTCCACTCAACAAAGCAGAACTACTTAATCTACTAGACTCCTCAGCCACCACAGGCTGTGAGAATTGTTATTTCTTTGTTCCCTAACTGCCTTCCTTCCCTTAGTGGTTGCAGGCATGTGTTAGCCAAAAACACAAGGTCAACATGCCCAAAGCTTATGTATGAAGTTCAAAAAGACAGCTGAGGGATACCTCTTGGTTCCTTACACATACTTAGACCTCACACTGTGTGGAGCACCTGACATCCTTCAACCTCCCAGACCTGTCTCCTGCCTACTAAGTTTCCCTATCTGACTCTTTATATAAGGAAAACCGTCTTGCTCCCATGCCTTCTCAATAGCAACCTAGGAAGTAGTCCCCGAATTCCAATGTTAGTGTAATCATGGCTGCTTATGAGTGGCACTTAAGCCTGCTTGCTTCTTTTTGTACCTGTGTCACCAGGTATGGCTGCTGTTCCAGGCCATGTCTGCAAATGATAAGGGGTTCATGATGTTATCTTAAAATGTTAGGTTTGATATATTTATTTCCTAAAGATCTTTCCAGTGTGTGAGAACATGGTTAAGTGAAAGAGGCTGACGGTAATTCATCAGAAAGTCTAGTTTACCTGAAATAGCATCCCCGAATCCAATGCTTTTGCATGTACTTGGAAGAAGTCTTGCATTTGGTCATCTGGCTGTTGCTAGGGCAACTCTTTGCTCTCTTATTATTCTCTGTGTAGCAACGATAGTGGACATAAAATCCATTTTGTGAAACAGCAAACATCCACAGGTTATTTGAAACTCTGAAATCTCAAGCCCACAAATAAATCTGACACTTTTCACACAATCATGTAACTGTCAAAAATACCTGCACTAGAAATATATCTTTCTTTTCTAAATAGTTCCTAAGAATTAAACTGATATATAGATTTGAATTCTATCAAATATTCCTAAATAGAAGAGAAGATGGTGAGCTTTAGAACAGTTATTTGGGAAGAAAAGATGGAGAATTAGTTCTCAGACAAATGGCATTCTAAGGAGATTAAGATGCACTGTTGAGCAGTGCAAACTTTACCTAACAGGTGCTCAATAAGTGTTCATTTGTTTTCTCTTGTCCTCAGAAGGTGTGGGATAATAGAACCCAAACTACACAGTTCTTCTAATGGGTAACACTGTTGCCTCTGATAGCAGCAGAAAATGTCTATTAGACTCTTAAGATGTTCCTATTCTAATGTCCTGAAGTTGGCCAAAGTTGCCTACTCGCTAAAGACAAAATGAGAAGTCAGTGAATGTTCCCTCATCATTTCTATCTGGTCCTATAAGTATCTCTAAATATGAAGACAATACCTTGTTGGAGAAACAAGAACCCTAAAAAAAAAAGATATTATATCATAAATTATAATATTCTGGCTGGTTTGCTTGACACTGTAATGGGGGCCTTTTGAAAATCTCACCTGGAAGTTCTTGGCACAAGGATTTAGAGTGTTTTGTTTTCCTGCTGTTAGGATAAATCATCCTGACAAAGGCATCTTCATGGAGAAAGAGTTTATGCAGTTTACAGTAAGAGGTACAGTCTATCATTATGGGTAAATCAAGGCAGCATGACTTTAAAGCACCATTCACATCACCTACACAAGCAAGAAGCAGAGAGAGGGAACTGCTTCCTACTACTCAGCTTGTTTTCTCCATTTTATATAACCCAAGATACTCTGTCTAAGAAGAAGTCCTACTGATAGTCAAGACCTGTATTCCCATGGCAATTACCCTGACCAAGGCACCCCACTCCCACAGTCCTATTTCTAGATTCAGTTGACAAATAACACTAGCCATCAAAGGGCATATATGTGTCCTGGCTGCCATCAGACAAAAAATTCAGAAGGGAGGGGATCTGGTACAAATGGTCTGCTGCTCCTATGAGTGTCAAGGGCTCCATGTGCCTTTTTATCTAGCACGCACTCTGCTCAGCTGAAAAGGGCCCAAAGCCAAGGACACATTTGCCTAGTCTTTCCATTGGCTCAGGTACAAAGAAATTTACTTCTTTGTGTGAGTCACAGGCCCATTTGTAGTGTCTGTGTCACTGTAGGAAAAGCTGTCATCTAGTTTCAGTATCTCAATGTGATGTCAAGCTGACTGATTCCTGCCTAGGGCTGGGAAGTGAAAGTCCCAAGGCAACAAGATATTCTCTGGTAAGGTCTGGCTTTCCAAGTCAAAGACATCTGTCTTCTATGGGTCTTGTCATCCAGTTAATAGTGTAAAGGCAAGGGAGATACTTGTAGTTTTGATTATAAGGCCACCTTCATAACCTAGCCACCCTAAATATTCCACATCTGTGTACCGTCACATTGTGTATAAGAATTTCAATATCTGACCTAGAGGTCTTAATTAGTAAAAACATTCATCCTATAGTACTTTTATTTAAAAAACAAACAAACAAACAAAAAACAACAGCCAAAGTCAACCTTAGCCTCAAATACAGAGCCTCTATACAATACTGTGGCAGACATTATTACAGAAATGCCATTCAAACAGGTTTTAATGCTGTCTCAGTTAGGATTTTTATTGCTGCAATGAGACACTGTGACCAAAGCAAGCTGGCGAGCAAAGGGTTCATTGGGCTTACACTTTCATATAGTACATCTTTGAAGGAAGCCCAGGACAGGAACTCAAATAGGGCTGGACCTGGGAGGCAGGAGCAGATGCAGGAACCACAGAGGGTTGTTGCTTACTGGCTTGCTCCCCTGTGCCTTGCTCAGTCTGCTTTAATATTGAACGTAAGACCAGAAGCCCACGGGTGGCTCCATGCACTATGGACTGGGCAGTCTCCCACACCACATCGATCATTGCAAATGCCTTTCAAATCTCATGTGGACTGCTTGTATCCTCTTCCTCTATTACCTGGGGGGGGGATGGTAGAGGGAGGGTGGGGACCTAGAGGTGGCAAGGGAGGGGGCTACAAATGGGATGTAAAGTGAACAAATTAATATATATATATATATATATATATATATATATATATATATATATATATATATAAAAGAAACAAAGGGGGAGATCAGATGTGGGGAGAACAGAGAACAGGGAGGAGAGGTTTGAGGACCCAAGAGAAAGAAGAGGTAACTTGAAGGCAGGGCATCCCTGAGAAAAGCTGGAGAGCTGCAACAGGATAGGCTACACAGAGGATTTATGGTTGTCTCTAGCTGAGCCTCCTAGTAGCAGGGGACACAAGATTGAGGAGGCCACATTCTAGCCTGCCAGGACCTATAGTGGTGGGAGGGGAACACCAATCTACCTACAAAACCTTCCACCCAAAGCTTACCCTACCTATAAGATGTGCAGAGATGAAGATTGAGCAGAGGCTGAGGGAATGACCAACTACTGCCTAGCCAAATCTGAGATCCACCTCATGGGGGAGAGCAAACGTGTGACACCATTAATGATACTCTGCTATGTTTACAAGCAGGAACCTAACTTAAGTGTTCTCTGAGAGGGCCTCAAAGCAGTTTATCAACTCAGATGCTGAGACTCACAGACAAGCATTAGGCAGAGCTTCAGGTGTCCTATAGAAGAGTGGGAGGAAAGGATAGAAGGAGCCAGAGGGGACAAGAATGCTGCAAGAAGACGAACAAAGTCAAGCAGCAAATACCCAAGAGGGCTTACAGAGATAGAAGCACAAACCACAGAGCATGCATGGACTAGACCTAGGTCTCTTACACATATGTAAGTGATGGGCAGTTTCATCTTCATGTGGGTTGCCTGCTTTTGATCACTTCCCCCTAACAGGGCTGCCTTTCTTGGCCTCAGTGGAAGAGGATGAGCTCAGTCTTGATGTGACTTGGTGTACTGAGGTAGGTTAGTAGTGGTGGGTGAACTCCCCTTTTCTGATGACAAGGGAAGGGGCGATAAGAGGAACAGGGTGGGAGGGAGAAGCCAGGAGGAGAGAAGGAAGAAGACTATGATTGAGATATAAATGTAAAACAAATCAAATAAAATATTTTTTAAAAAGAATGAAAATGCCCTACAGCTGCGTTTGACAGAGGCAATTTCTTAGTTGAGGATCCCTCCTTTTTGATGAACCTAGCTTATGTCAAGTTGATGTAAAACTAGCCAGTAGAAATGTGAATCTTAGTGTTTTGGATGGTTTAGCATGGCAGCAGCCTAAGAAAACATCCTTGCCAGGACAGTCTTCTTATCGCTAGAGAGAAATGGTAAAGCTACAGGAACCTAGAACTGCTGAGTTGTTGATTGTGCTCGGTCTCTGGTCTGTGAGAAAGGGATCATGCAGATGAGGACACTTTGTGTGCAGTATTTTTATGACGAGAGCCCAAGCAGACTGAAAGAAGACATATTGGAAACATGCTTCATGCTACACTGATGCTTGCTATTTGAATGGCTGTTTGCCCTCTCCTTTTTCCCCATTTTCTTTTTTTAATTTTTATTTTTAATTTTATTGATTTATTCATATGGCATCTCAGTGGTTATCCCATCCCTTGTATCCTCCCATTCCTCCCTCCCTCCCATTTTCCTCTTACTCCCTCCCCTATGACTGTGGCTGAGGGGGACCCTCCTCATAGGGTATCAAGTCTCTTCTTGGTAGCCTGCTATCTTTCCTCTGAGTGCCACCAGGCCTCCCCATCCAGAGGACATGGTCAAATATGAGGCACCAGAGTTCGTGTGAAAGTCAGACCCCACTCTCCACTCAACTGTGGAGAATGTCCTGTCCATTGTGTATGCCCTCTCTTAAGTGCTGGATCATTTAAGTAGGTGTGAGAATCAACAATCACAGTTCAATAAATTCTTCCCCCAATGGCCTCACCTTCTTGAACACTGAGATTTTCGAATAAATTTCCATCTGCATAGGTTTCTTTAATATCCTGTTGTATCATATGACCACATGGTTGAAGATGAAGGTCAGAAACCATCTTGAAGAAAAAAGCATGTAGTTAGATATGAGGCGTGCTCAAACTTGATGAATGTTTATGCAAAATATTCTGCCGGTATTTTTCACTTTTCACATTCACATAGCTTTTATCAATTTCTCAAAACATTGAAAACCTAGAAAAATGTTAGCAACCAAGGGTGTGAAGGTGCTAAACTCATTTCCAAGAATCACACTTGGCTGTGTCAGCTCCTTACCGGCTGGTCATGTACACTGTTTACTAGTAGTCTCTATGCTCAATTACAAGGACAATTGGAACATTTGTGTTCCCCATTTGAAATTATCTTTCCCACAACCCAAAATGTCTATCTAGGCTTTCTGTTTATCGGTGTGCTGCAAACACACCTGCTGGCCCAAAATTATCACTCAAGAGTTTGTGTTTCTCATTCTGGAAATATTGGTGGCAGTAGAACACGTATTCGTATCTCATCTCAGTTTCAAGCACAAGAGACACTTCCAACAGGCCAGGTTTTCTTTCTAAATAAAGCAGTCTTACACTTGTCATAGTCCTCTGTGACAGAACAGTTTGTCATCTTCAGCTTGCATGTCCCTCATCCCCCGGAAGGCATTTGCTACCTGTGAGGGGATGCCTGCACTGAAGACTAGCTGCCTGAGTCTGTGCTACACGTTGGTCCCCTTGTCACTCTTCACAATTTACAACTATATCTTGAGCCCAAAACTATTTAAATGTTAGGGTAAGTTTCTGACCAAGTAACAGAAAAATGTTGACAGAATCCTCTCCTGTAGCAAACCTCAAAACCCAAGGCAAAAAATAGTGAAATGTATAGGTGATTTCTTTTTTCTTCCTGTTTTGTCTATAATCTAATATTTTTATAGTTTCAACTGAAAAATGGAATAGTGTGACTGCCCAGGAGTATACATTTTCCTGTGTGTGCAGGAGCTCCCACAAGATGCATGGCATCATCCTACCTCTTACTATCTAGTGAAGGAAGAAATGATTTGGCTATTCCAAGGTACTACTGTATAGTACTCAGCTTCACAAAGATATGTGTCATTGTTGTACAATTATCCCATAGGTTTGCAGTTTTCATTAGTTAGTGATATGTTAAATGTGGAAAGATATCATCAAATGGGTTACGGTCATGCCAGAGATGAAGAGCCAAAACCAGATCCCAAGAGTGTTTTTTCCTTAAAGTTTTATTATAATTCAATTTTAATAAAAATACAATTACATGACTCCCTTTTCCCTTTCTTCCCTCCAACACACCCCTTATTTTATTTAATTAAAATTGTAATGCTTATGCCATTAAGTGTCATGTGTCTCCATTTCAACATTAATGGACACTTTAGTACAACTTCACCAGTACTCTCAGTTTGGTGTCTAGAATTTAATGGCAAAAAAGGAAAGTTTAGATGTACTCTTTTCAATGTCTTAGGTGATGAAACTTTAGGGTAAGTATGTATCCATAACAAAGGTTAGGCCCATAGAAGACCTCATCTTTTGTGAAATCACAGATAGTGAAAGTTATTGCAAAAGAAATTTCATGTTCCCTTCTCAAGTGACTCAAAGGGGACTGCATGAAAGGATACCTTACAGCAATTCTTCTGGAGGCTGTAAAAGATCCCAACTCCTGAAATCAGGAGTGGCAGACCCTCAGCATCAGCATCTCTGTGGCCTTCACAGCCTTCCTGTGAACCTACTGGCTGGCTCTTTATGCCTCTTCATCATCCTCCTGACTACCTACTCTGAGTTTTCCCCCTAATAACACTGCAAAAGTAACAGAGAGGTATAAAGAAAGGAGAGAATGGAAAAGAAAGTGTGTGGCATATTATTTCTGGTGATCTGTACATGAATGCTATGTGTGGGCTACACTTCAGGATAATAACCTGGATGAAGAAACAAAACCTGTTCTATATATACTGGTTAAAACATCCTAGTCTTCTCTCTTCTGTGTTGTAAATGAGTTCTGCTTCCCACTGCACATCTTATGAAGCCTGGTGCCTCAGCATCCCTACTTACAACATGCTTAAAAAAAGAGAGACCCTGATTGGAAAGAAGGGCATTTCATGATTACTCTCCTCATGTTTCAAGGATTCCTTTCCTGGCTGCATTCTAATAAGAACAGTAACACTGCTCAGTTCCGGACACACCAGGGATCTCCACTCGCCAGCTCTTCTCATCTTCCATTTCCTCTCTAAGTGATGGTAGGGAAAGTCAAACTTCCAGGCCTCAAGTCCCATTGTCTTGCCAGAAGCGGGGAGGGAAACACATTTGTGGGTATTCATAACTCCATCCTTTCTATAAATTAATGTCCACGTTTTATTCAAGTTTCCTTATTTTTACCTAGTGGCATTTGCAGTCTAAAATATTCCTTTCAGGGTAACACAGAAGTCAGGCTATCATGTTTATTTAGATCAGATAATTTCAGTGTCTCTTTTGGCTTTAATGGCCTTTACTGGTATGCTCCCTCCAAATGTTTCAAAGATCGTAAGATACACGTAACATAACATTACCATCTTCGGAACCACCAGTGTACCATTCAATGGTGTTAAGTGCAATCACAATATTGTATGCCCATCACTAGCAACTAGCTCCATGATTCTTTTCATGTATGATTTTAAATCTATCATCATTAAGTATTAATCTGGCATCCTGTTTCTAGTCCCTAGCAGATGCCATTCTATTCTGTGCCTATAATAGTAGCCATTCTAAGAACTGCATATAAACAAAGCCAGTAATTTCCCCTTTACCTTCCGTAGGAAGTTTAAACGAATGCAGAAAGGGTTAAAAAGTAGAAGAAAGCATTTGACCTGCATGAATGTCATTAGAGAAAAAGAAGAAGCAGCCTCCAAGACTAGCCTCAAAGAATGAGCTGCTATCATGCTCCCAGGCCAATGAAAAAGAGGAACTCAGCACAGAGGAAAGGAGAAGGAAATACCATTCTTGGAAATCACAGAAAATGAAGGATATGAATTGTCCAAAAGAGATAATAAAGATGTCCATTTAGACTTGCAGTTTAACATGTTAAAATAAAACCCACACACAGCATCCCAAACTAGCATGACAGCATTTTATACAAATTTGACAATTTCAAGTGATAAATATGAGAAGAGGATTGGAGTGGCACTGACAGAAAGCCAGGAAATAATTCTGATGGATAAGAGCATGTGTCCCTCAGATTACAAATGTAAAGTGAGCATGGACAAGGCAAAATGAAAGTTCATGAGTGTGTAGGGAAAAGGAGGCAGAATACTGTTTACTGTTATTTCTGAAAGTCGGTGACATTCCAACAAACGGGAAAGTGTTATCGTCTGTTCCAACATCAAAAAAAGTTTTTGATGCAAATGTTTGTGTTATTGTGCCCTTATGCTTCAGAA
The DNA here is from genome assembly GCF_903995435.1 of Acomys russatus. NCBI lineage: Eukaryota > Metazoa > Chordata > Mammalia > Rodentia > Muridae > Acomys > Acomys russatus. The sequence goes on from NC_067139.1 coordinate 64,915,063, forward strand.
GGTGGGGCAACTAAGAAAGATCATTACAAGTTCCTTATTGGCTCGACCATCTCCCTCTAATAGAGTTATGAGGGATAAGAAGAACTGGGTCTCTCGGAGTCATTGTGTCTTGGGTTTCCCTGAAGGCTAAAGATGTTGAATGCTTCTTAACTTGAGATTCCTTTGTTGCGAACTCTATTTAGATCTGTATCCCATTTTTCGTTGCATTATTTGATTTTTTTGGTACTTACTTTCTTGAGTTCTTTATATATTGTGGATATTAGCTCTCTGTCAGATGTGGGGCTGGTGAAGATCTTTTCCCATTCTGTAGGCTGCTGTTTAATCCTATTTACAGAGTCTTTTGTGTAACAGAAGCTTCCAGTCCTATTTATTTACTGTGAATCTTAGTGCCTGCACTATTGGTGTTTTTTTTTTTTTCCAGGAAGTTGTCTACTGTGCCAATGTGTTATTCTCCACTTTCTTTTCTGTCTCTGACTGTTTTGCCTGCTTTAGGGACCCTTTCTTCCTACTGGGCTGCCTAGTTGAGCCTCAATATGAGGGCATGTACCTAATATTATTGCAACTTGACATGCCATGGTTGGTTGATACCTCTTTCTGAGGAGAAAGGGAGGAGGGGTGGATGGGGTGAGGGCAGAGAATATGTGGAAGCACTAGGAGGAGATAAAGGAAGGGAAACTGTGGTCAGAATGGCAAAAGCAAGGAAGAAAAGAAGGAAGGGAGGAAGAAAATAAGGAAGGATGGAAGGAAAGAAAGAAAGAAAGAAAGAAGAAAGGAAGGAAGGAAGGAAAGAAGGAAGGAAAGAAGGAAATATACTTATTTTTTAAAAAAAGAGTTGGGGCTTCAATCTCCAAGTGAACAACTTAAAGGCTCTCATCTCTTTGCTAGTGCCTTTAAAGAGAACCAGGAAGTACATTCACAGGCATTGCTGTTCTTGAACAAGGGTTCACTGTGTCAGTCAGTTTTCTGTCACTATTATAAAGTGTCTAAGGCAGTCAATTTATAAATAATAAAGGGTGATTTTTTTTTGCCTCAAGTTTGTGGAATGTTGAATGTACGCTGACTTGACTCTTTGTTTGGGTCTGTGGCAGCACATTATATCGTGACAGGGGCTAGCGGTGGTGGAGGAAGCTTCTCATCTCAAGAAACTCAAGGCCCGGAGTTCCAATTTACCTCCAAGGGATGTTCCTGGCAACCTAACTTCCTCTGTCCTAGACTCTACCTCTTAATTTTTTTTAGTAGCACCATGGGCAGAGGATCTTTACTCATGAGCCTTTGGAATACACTATTCCAAACAGCAACATATGCGCATGACTACTGTAAAAACTCCCATGTCTTGAACGAGCTGCTCGTGGCCAAGCTTAAAGTATTCACATGGGAAGGAAATACTGCATCTATGCCATAAGCAAAGGCTGGCTTCAGGATACATAGGTGCTTACATCAGAAAGGAGCAAAGGCAGAGGGGAGAAGTATGATACAAACCCATCTGGCTAGTGAGACACTTGTAAAGAAAAATGTAATCATCAGGAAGTACAATAGAAAGGGATGTCAGTGGATCAGGAAAGGCCTCACACGGCTATGGACAATGACGGAGAAATCTCGCTTCTTTCTCATGGTCAGTGGTAGTCAAGGGCACTGAGCATCACCATGAAGAGCCACAATAGTGAGCCATAACTTTCAAAGCTCTCCCTATGCTGCATCTTCTGCTGCATTTTCCTAAGCAATTTGTTTCTCCTTACTTTACTTTGACACACCTCATTAAACATAAACATGGAGCAAGTGAGCAGGGCCTGGGCGTCTGCAGAGACAGCAGTCACTTAACACCCAGTGAGTGGGTCAGGAAAGCAGCAGCCAGGGTGAAAAGCAAACTCACTCCCCCACAGAGGGACACATCCATCTCCTCAGCCAATGGGTTGGATAAACATTGGACAAACAACTTCCATCCATGGGGGCTGCTGATTTGAAATGAAATGAGCTACCATATCGCTGGAGGTTTTCCAATCTTGAATAATTTGCTAACCCCCTAGGAAGACGGAGGAAGATGCCAGAGAAGATGCAAATACATAAACCTGTTTTCTTATGATCTCAAAGAAGCCGGCAGCACCTGCTTATGGAGAGCCGAGATGTACCACAGCACCCTGGAGAGGTGGTAGGTTTTCCTTCCCATAATGAAAGAAATATCTGCAAAGTCCTGGATAAGAGCAGGAGGCACAAGATTGAGTCGCCTGAATGTTTTGACCAATGTCTTGTCATTAAATATTTTTAGTTTAAAATACAGTATCAACTGATCATGTTTAGAAACATGAATAGAAGCCAATGAGGTGGGTCGATAGGTAAAAAGCACTTATATCATAAGCCTAGTAACAGAAGTTTGATCCGAAGATCTTACATAAAGGTGGAAGAAGAGATTGACCTCTACAATATTGTCCACAATGTTCCACACATTGGCTGCCTAACATACAAACCACTCACATACACAGACAATCCTAACAAATATTTTTTAAAACTTATAAATAGGAATGGGCTTCCTCCTAGCGTAGGATTTTAAGGGCAATGGCACAGAGATTATGAAATTTTTATCTATGGGCTCTATGTGATTAATTTCCCATGCAAATTATCTAGGTTTGAAGCTCAGCTGCACATCTTGGACCCTCCAACACAGGTGAGCATCTTTCTGACAGTGCAACACTTCTGGGCAAGTCATTTAATCTCCTTATGACTCACTTTCTTCACCTGTGTAACGGAAAAAGTAATATCTTCCATCTTATGGTTAAAAGGAGGGGGTGGTTACAATCAGTCTGAGTCAATATATCTAAAGCTTTATGTGTTCAGTCTCTAAATCATTCATGACACCCCCCAACCTCTGGTGTGTGTGTGTGTGTGTGTGTGTGTGTGTGTGTGTGTGTGTGTGTGTGTGTGTATTAAGAAGCAGACAACCCCGTTCAAATCCTTTGGCTACTGGTATTTGGGACTCCATCTATTGTGCTCCCATCTTTCCATAGTCTGTAGTCTCACATGGTGGAGAGCTGTTCTGTTCTGTAGTCTTCATGCACTTCTTTGCCCATTGCTTTTATTTCATGATATTCAACGTGGTTCCAGCTCATTTGGTCCATATAGCCCTTATCCATGGTTGCTATTTACACCATAGAAATGAGAGGAAATTGCAATAATACATTCTTTGTCTTGTTTATTCATACTAGTAAGCTGTTAAAATTTGGACTTTTCCCAGCTGTCTTCGGTTAATGTTTTGCTTACAGCCACCTGTGGTGTCTCTATTTTTAAACACATATTGTCTACCAGTTTGATATCTAGAATTCTAGCTTATTTTTAATGCTATTGCCATTGTCTCATTTGTCTTGTGATTTAAGATACATTTTACAATATTTAACAGTCATGTGCTTTATATATTTATTTATTTACATTTATTACTTACCTGCATGTGTAAGGGTAGGTAGTTCAATGTAGGTGGCTATGGAGGCCGGAAAATTTCATGGAATTGGGAAAACTCTGACTTTTTAAAAAGGGTACTTATTGCATTATAATAATTATAATTTTCTTCTAGAATCTATTTTACATTGCATACATTTATTTTTAGAAACACAGAGCATGACATAAGTCAGTACCAATGCAGTATAAGTAACGCAAAAATAACTGTAAACAGTGGAGTCTACGTTCCTTGCTCAGCTTGCCCTGTTAACATGGATATATGTCACCTGCATAAGTCTAGCCTAGTCAATCAGTGGGGAAAACTGGGGAATATAAAATACAGTCTGTTTTGCCCTCACGGTCCTGAAGCCCCTCAAACCATTATCAATACTGGTTTCACCACATTATGTTTCTTTTATGCACCAACCCAAAATTAAAGGTGAAACCAGAGCGACTATCTACTTGACTTTCATCGGAAAATATATATAGAGAGAGATTTAAAAAGCATAGGGCCTGCCAATCTTCAAACAATTACTGTTTTTCCAAAAAGATATTATTTTATGAAAGCTTCTCTTGTGAGTTAAGAAATAGTATTCTGAACAAAATGGCTGGAATGTTCCTTGTTGCTAATGTCACGTTTAAATTTGGGCAAGCAGCATTTGTTTCTCTACTGTGGAAAGCAAAGAAATTATCTTGCCTGCACATTTCCCCAAGAGCCTCTGCAATTCCACTCATCCTAAAAACAGCTCCTAACACTTGCTTCTCTTTAAGGACACTCATCTTCACACATAGTTAGCCTGCAGGTTTTTATGGGCGAACCTTACTGTTGTTTCCCCATACACACACACTTCCTCAGTTTCTTAATTCTTATAAATGGGGTTCAAGATTTGTATTGATTTTCTTTTCCTTTTAACAGTTAGCTTCTGTTTTATTTTATTTGATAAGAAAATATTAGGTTGTTTTTAAAACTTTACTTTGGAGTAGCATAAATAACGCATCCAAATACCTGGCAGAAGTTAAGGGTAGCTAAAAGAATGTTCCTTGCTTTTAAGAAAGCTGGGTTTTCTTCTAGCCAGAGTTTGCTGCTGTAATATAACTCTGTTCCAGAATTTGTGACAATGAGGAAATGATTTTGTCATGCTGTGAGGCAAATCATAACTGCAAAAGTAAAGATTGGTGCCCTAGACAAACATATGTCACAGTTTGAAGGATATATTAGACCATTAGCCTAGCTCCCTGCCATATGATTCTCCTCATGAGACACTCTCTACGTTTCTTCCTGCTCAGTAATGCCATCTGCCATGTTGTGATGTGGCCAGGGAGCCCTTGCTAGTCACTCTTAAGACTTCCCACAGAACTGTACAATAAATTAAACCTTCCCTTTCTCCTCTTTATAAAGCACCTGCTTTCAGATACTTTGTTATAGCAGTACTAAATGAAATAAGAGAGATGTGGCCTGGCTGTTACACTACCAGGTTTATCTTTAAGGAATATGAGAGCCTTTTTAAAGATATTCAAATATTTATTCACAGATATTCATTAAAATCTATTTATAGTAACTAACGTTAAGAGACTGAAATCAACTTAAGTGTTTATCAATGGATAACAAAAGAGAATGCAAATGTATGTATGTATATATGTGTGTATGTATTCAGTCATCAAATGAAATCAGTTCATATATGGCACCATAGATAATTCTGAAGGATATTAGGCAATATGACCAGAAAATAAAAGTAAATTCTATATGATTTGCTTCATGTGTCTATCTACGAAGGCTGGTCTGAGTAGTTACCAGAAGTAGGAAAATGGGGGATGGAACAGGTATAGGATAAGACTGGTGATGGGTTACAGGAGGAAGAAGACCAGATGTTCTATTGCACACTATGCTGATTAAAATTAACACTATTGTATGGGCTATTTCATAGTAGATGTTCTGATTTTGAAATTTTACTATAAATGATAGATGTGATGAATACAATAAATGCACTAAATGCCTTCACTTTATTAGTACAGAATGCATAGATATATTGACATTGACGCGTCATACTGTATGCTCTATACAGATCCATATTCACCCTCCTTTTACAGATCAATGACTTCTTTAATCATATTTATGAGATCACATTATCTGAATCAATTAAAACTTTGGGCCATTTTTTTTTTTAATAATTTAGGTTACAAAACTACTTTTCATATAGTCCACATTAAAAAAAAAAAACTCAAAAAGAAATCATGTTTTTCCAAATGGAAACTTCTACTTTCATAAGTCACATATTTTGGATTGCGAGACCTGTTCTCTTAATCTGATTCCAAGGAATTTTTAGTAATTCTCACCTGAAAATTGGCCAGAAGTCAGACAAGATAACTTTGCTAATCCTCATTCTCATATTATTTATCAGTGACCTAATATCTGTGAATGGACGCAGTGCTGTTTTCCACATGTGTGCACTTGATGAAATGGACTCCAGTTATAGCAGTTAAGGTCCCATCCTTGTGCCTTCAGATGAAAGAAGAAATGAAACTCTCTGGATTCTTACTAGACATAAAAATGCTTCATAGAGCAGGAAAACAAAAGTGACACTCGAATATTCGGAGAAATTTCAGCCTCTTTGTTCTCTTCCTTATTTCTATCTGTATAATGTTTCAGTAATTAAATAACATAAAGACACGAATGGGAAAATGTTTAGGGCTAGCTGCCTGGGGGAATTACAAGGAAGAAAGGGAAGACAGATTATAGTATATAGTCTCAAAAGCAAACAAAATTGCAAATGTTTCACATAAGAACAAAAAGTGATGTCCGTTATTATTTAAAGTCCTTTTTCATAAAAGTATGTTTTAGAGACCCCCTATACTTTTATTACTGTTGTTCATTAATGCATGCTAAACCAAAAGTTCTAAGTCAGCCGAGAGCTCTTTCAAAAGCTGTGTAAGATATGGACACGTATAGAGTACAAACTGTCACACTTTCTTATGATTTATATTGGATCTTGTTATAAAATTTAGACAAAAAGATGATCCCTGAAATTCTGATCTTTCAAAATACACAGCTACCTTAGGTCAAGAAGTGGATTATTCTGAGTAAAAATAAGCAATAAACACATGATAAGTGAAAATGCTTTTGTTAGAGTCTAAGTAGCTAAAACTAGACCCAAGAATCTCTCCAAATTATTAGGTAACAATGGAGTGTTGGTGGCATAATGAGGCCCACTTGGATTTTCCAAAAAATTCACCATAGGATACTATTCCTGCAGCATTTCAGGCTGTGCAAATGAAGACCATGTTAAATCTGATTTCACTAATGAAAGCATTTACACGTGGAAAACCCAGTTTAACATACTAACTAGCATAATGGGGATAAACTCATCTAGGCTTTACTTCAGGCTCACATCTAATTTAGAAGTGGCATATTGCATATTGGTTAAAATATTATTTTGTTTCCTTCACTCTGTACCTCGACAGAGAAGTCCATCCCCCGCCCCCCCCCCAAAAAAAAATCACAAAATAGCCCACAAACATAGTTAGTAAGGTCCTTAGGGTTTTGCTGTTCTTTTTTGGTTTAGTTTGGTTTGGTTTGATTGTTTTTATTTGGTTGGTCTGTTGGGTTTTTTGTTTGTTTGTTTGTTTGTTTTTTGGGTTTTTTGTTTGTTTTTTGGCTTAACTGTCTAATACCATCTGTCAGATAGCCTCATATAAGCACAGTGTCTTACTGATATGCTGATAGGCACAGTGATACAAAAAGGAATTTTGGGGTATTTCTATTATTATAGTTTCCTTTTTTTCAAGGAAAGGTCCTACTTTGAGGCCCAAGCTGGCTGCAGCTTGGATCTTACTCCTTAGCTTATGTTGGTCTGTGGCGGTATATCTGCCTTTGCTGCCCAGGTGTTAGGATCACAAACATGTATGACCAAACTGGTTCAATCTGTATTTTCTCAAATTATGTAGTGAACTTCAGAATTGTTGTGCATTTGATGCCAGAATGTCAAGGTCAAGGGAAACAGGAGGGCAAAAAGTTGAGTTCATAGGACAAAAACACTGACTTTACTTGAGACCAGCCTTAAACATAAACTGTATCAGCACCATGAGGGTCTTTGCAAGAAGAGCTCTGATGATAGAGAGATTCCAGTGTAGAGAAAGTTGAGAATGATATTATGAAGTTCCAGGTTAATAAAATTACTTCATGCTATCATAAACTTTGTTCTGTAACTCAAGAGGCCTGGGCTCACTTCTCTTTCTCCCGCTCACATCATCAGACACGAAGTTCAGATCTTATTGGCCACTCCATCAGCATATCTATACCCTTAAGAATATACGATCAATTCACAGGATAATCTTTTATTTGATGTGGACATCTTCTTCTTGATGTACAGTTGATGCTGGAAAGTTAAAGCTGGAAACCTGATTCTTAAAAGATATAAACTGCACAGAAAAAAAAAAAAAACCTAGTCAGACTGTATTGCTATAATCTAGCTAGTTCACACATAGTCCCATTTACATGCCCCATAGTTCAGATACTTATCTCAAGCCTATATGCTGTCACATCTTTTGAGGTTTCTGAGTTGATTAAGAAAACTAACCTCAACAGAGTGCTTGATTCAAATCCTCTTATGCCTTTGTATGTACTCCTCTTCCTTTCTGCTTAATAACATAGATTTGTTGCTGGCAAATCATGACAAAGACATAATAAATACATCATTAAGTAACTAACCTGAGCTGAAAATTGGCTATACTTTTAAAAATGCTGATGTATGGAGTTTAGAGTTCCTGCCTTACCTAACAGATGGCAGAGGAAAATTAAAGAAAATGGTCACAGCAGATCCCTTCCTCCACCCTTCAGTGCTTTGTTAAATAAGAATGCCTCTATTTAATTAATATTGATTTAACACTGACTGTCCTTGAGACATACTATCCTTTGATGCATTTTTTTTTACCTTCAAAACTGCCAAAATTGCAAAATGCATAATAACAAAATTCAAAAGCATTTTTAAGCTCAGAGTTATTGTGGTTTGTTATCACCACTTCCCAGTACTTCAGCAAAGAGCTACGTGCCTCAGCAAGTAGCACTGCCTCTGTTTGTGACCTCCTGTGATGAGTATGTTTTGTCAGAACTTGAGAAAGTATACAAGATTGGGACTATTTGCCTCAGGATCTTTGCATTTGTTAGAGCATAACAGGTCCACTTTGAGAGAAATACTGACTGATTTCTCTTTACAAGAGAGTAACCCCCAAAAGCTTGAAGAAGAGGAAACATTTGTTATTCATGACATTTATTACCTAGTAGGCAACAATCCTTGTTTACCTAAGTTATGTATATATAATAAAAAAGTTGTGATGACTTGATGGCTCACAAGTAACCTAACACATAGGAAGGGGAAGCAAGAAGCCCCTGGAGCGAATTCCTTAGCTAGCTTGCAAGCTCTGGGTTCAGTAAGCAAACCGGCCTTAAAATATATGATGGAGAATGATCGAGGAAGAAACTTGATATCAACTTCACGTCTCCTCAGCCATGCTCATATATGTGCACATGTACCCAAACATACAAGTGTTGTCCATGCACAAACATACATTTACCACAAATACACAACCACCTCCTCCACACATGCACTCATGCATGCATGAACACACCCACTGCCCCCCCCCACCCATGAGAAGGGCCATTCCGAAGAACCTTTTTCCAGCAGCAAAAGCAAAGGGGAAATCTTCCCTTAATTGTCAATGCCACAAGAAGATGAATGAGAGTTTCTAGAAATTCCCTTTATTTTTCCTTATAACCTACTTTTGTCTTTCTGTTTCCTTTCCTACCACAAGGCATGCCCTTTTTTAGAAGTCATCCATTCTCATGCCCTCTCATTTTTACACCCGGGGATGTGGCAGATCACTTCCTCTCTCCTTGAAGGAAGCTGTAACAAGGAATTGAGGTGACCATGTGTTAAGGCGAGAGCGTTGGGTTATATGCCCTCGCATGAAAACCAACAGATTAATGATTAGAAGTGCAATATTATTATCTCATTTCCCAATACAGTCTCGGGGACACTCCATCCCACTGGCACTGTGTTCTAGAAGCACACATAGCTACATTTCAAAAGATACTTTCATGTCGTCAAAAATCTCAAGGAGGAAGTACTTAACAATGTCTCACACCTGTCCAGATCAGCTTAAAAAAAAAAAAAGAAAAAAAAAAAAAAGGCATGATTGTGATGACTTCCCTTGTAGACCCTTCCAGAAGTCCCTTGGACTGATGTACTATCACATGTCCAGAGCCTTCTAATTCTCAAAATATATTTAAGAAGAGGAAATTCCATGTTTTAGAGAAGATGATAGCCATAGTGAATTGTGATTGTTAATTTTCAGTAAATTAAATCAAAATATTCATGCTCTCCTTTTCATAAAAATGTTTATCATACTGCTGTTTTGACTGTGACCTCTATAAAGTTTAAGGTACTGATGGTTCATCATTCAGACTGTGACACTATTGGAAAATGGTAGAACCTTTAGGAGGTAAAAGGAAGGTCATTAGGGCCTTGTCCTAAGAGGACATTTGGAGTCTTGCTGTTGCTGTCTTACTTTCCTTTTATTTCAAGCTACTAGTAAGTAAACAAGCCTATCCTGGTATGGCTTATATTATAATTACTGTTTTCCACAGGCTCAAGATCAACAGGCCAAATGACTATGACCTCAGGGCTTTCAAACAGTAAGACAAAATGAGTTTCAAGTTGTCTACGCCTATTTTGTCACCACAATGTAAAGTGAACTAATTCACATTACTTCTTCAAATATAGTATGTTGTTCTTATAAAATTTATGCAAAAAGCCCAATTGTCAGTTTTGGTAGTTTGCTTAATATTTTCATTAAATAAGTGAAAAAGGCACACTTTCAATGTCTCTCAAATGAGTTATGATTTTTCCTATTTTTAAAAAACTGTGTGTGTGTGTGTGTGTGTGTGTGTGAGAGAGAGAGAGAGAGAGAGAGAGAGAGAGAGAGAGAGAGAGAGAGAGAGAGAGAGAAGAAAAGATGTGTCTGTGTGCACAGATGTGCTAAGGTACTCATATGGAAGTCTGTACATGTGATAGTACATCAGTCCAAGGGACTTCTGGAAGAGTCTACAAAGGAAGTCATCACAATCATGCTTTTTTATTTTTAAAGCTGATCTGGACCAGTATGAGAGACATTGTTAAGTACTTCCTTGAGATTTCTGATGACATGAAAGTATCTTCTGAAATGCAGCTATGTGTCAGTCTTGAACTCTTACCGTGGTTGAGACAGGGTCTCAATTGCAGTTACTTAAAGAAGTCTGTCTAGCCTGAGATCCTCCAGTCTTTTCCCCTCTGGCTCCTATCTTGCCATAGAAGCTCTGGATTCACCTACCCAGCATTTTCATGAGTTTGTGGATCCTAAGGCACTTCTACTTCTACACTCGTGGTCAGCATTTTACCTTACTGAGCTGTCTCCCCTGCCCAAGTTAAGGGTTTTGATTGCATAGCTTTGCTGCCAGTCATTTCTGGGAGGAAAATATTTACATGATGGAAAAACTTCCACCTTCATAAAAATTCCTAGTTGTGATCAGATTCTCTTTATTGCTTCTTCCTACAAGGTGAATATCTGTACTATTTTTTTTAAAGCAGGAGCATGACTGGATCTAAGGTTGAGATATCAGAGAGCAGTCAATAATATTTGTTGGACTGGAGAAGGTGATGGTGAATGTTTAAACCTTTGATAAAGCTTCCTTTCATATTAAACGTTCTCTGCCCTGCTGTTCAGTACACAGAAATAAAAATTGGGACAAGGCTAACGCCTGCAGCCATCCATTCTTTGGGCAAACAGATGCACTAGAGAACAAACCAGGACCTTGAAAGTCTCGTAGCCTGTGGTTCTGTATCCTGATGCGAGGACTCAGGCTTCCAGACCTATTTGCAAAGTTAGAGTGTCTTCCTTCATCTTCTAATACTTTCTGTGTACAGTTCTTACACGTTCCCAGACACACATGCATGAACACTGCTCAGAGGAGCCTGATCTGCTCCAGAGCTTATCATTAGCCATCCCTGTGCTCAGATTGATTTATGGGCCTCAGTTCTCCTGATTCCTCCCATTAGCTGTCTCCATTGGTTCCCCACAGTCTGTTAGCTTACTGCTTCCAGGGAAAGGATGTATGTCATCTCGTCCAGCTGTGATGAGCTGGTTACTACTACCACTAATTTTCTTCCAGAACCTATGAGTAATGTCACACTTAACGCTGTCCAATAAAAACATTTGCCCCTTGTCAGTGATAGTAAAGATCTTGATGCAAAAATCCTAGAAATCCCCCGAAGAGGTAAAATGTCACCGAAGGACCCAAAATGGAGCACCCATTAGACTGACACAGCAGAACAAAGTAAAGAAGAGAAAACTGGGAAATAAGTCATGAGCCAAAGATTTCTGATACCTCTTCATTTATTCAACAAGCCATTCTGACAATCTACCATACTCCAGACACTGGGAAAATCGAAACATTTTATCTGCTAAACACAAATTCTTGGAATCAGAAGACCTGAGGTTTGCTGTGTTTTCCACTACATGGAGCAGGGTGGCATAATGAAACTTGTTTAACATTGTGCGAGGGTCATCAATTATACAATAGATCTATGTTAATAGAAAATTCATGCCTATGTACTATATATGTGTAATAACTGTGCATGTTTCAGTTTATTGATGGATATTTGTGGAGAATATTACCATAAATGGAGATGTTGGAAAAACAGAAAACACAGTGTGATCTTTTTAATATGTTAACAGAAACTATATAAAGAGAAAATATGCATATATATAAAGCCATAACTCTCATATATGTTTGTATGTATATGTGTTTTTTATATGCATAAATAGACAACAGAGATCGATGATAGATACAGATACATAGATGATAGATAAATATATAGGTGATAGATAGATATAGATAGACGACAGATGAGAGAGATTATATAGATGACAGATAAATATGATAGACAGACAGATAAGGAATTAAAAGACAATGAAGCATTTCTTAAAATGAAGTCATTTTCATGTGTAAATCTTCATTTCTCTTTGCAGAGAACGTAACATCTGAACATTTCCACCTGCCCAGGAACAAAACACAAAGGTCACCAGGATACTAACAGTACCCAGTTCTGAAGGACATAAGTTTAATATCATGTTTAGTTGGTACCAAAACTTCAGGAAGCAACAGACTTCATAAAACTGGTCCTGCCAGTCAATACAATTTGGGGAATGGAGATCATTCCTCCCATTTATTTCTACAATCTCTGTGAAAAAATAACTGGACCTATCTACAGGGTTTCACATTCTCTTATGCACGTGCTTTTACTGACATAATCTCATCCTTTCTGTATTAACTTTCAGTGTGCTACTGGTTTGAGGCATGAGACTGTAAACTATTACAGGAAAGCTACAGGAGCATCAACTAAAAAATGTAATGCTTTCTTAGTAAGCTCTGTACAAGTTGCCTGATACTTCGTAGTTCCCTTAGTTATATTTGAAGGTAGAACTTGCATGCTACAACCTTAATGCCACATTTACAAATAGCCATATATATCTAAGCAATCTACTCATATCTATGTTAAGTGGTGTTCCCCTTGGTCATTGGCTAGAATTTTTGTTCTAGCTACATGTATGTTTGTCTTCCCCTGTGTATATAGGAACATCTATCCTCCTTGGATTCCCTAGATCAAAGCAGAGTCAAGAAATTTCCAGGGACAGCTTCCCGAATATTTCTTTCCCCAATATTTGACTTCAGTTTCTTCTTGATATTTTGATATGGGTTTATCTTGAGAGATGAGCATGGAGAGGTCCATGTTTCATAACCTTAAGATATTCTTATTGAAAACACTATTGTTTAGCTAAATTGCCATGATGTCAAGTTACTGTCTAAATATTTGTGTCTATAGCCATAGGTAAATACTACTCTCAACTTTAATTAAAGAAAACTGTCTTTGCAATGGATACTTGGAAATGCTGAGGTTCACAGTTGCCAGTGATGCTGAGAATAACTGATTGTTAAGTGCTAAACATCTATGCCACTCACTCCACAACAAAGAGAACATTACAAATGAGGGAAAAAAATAATGTAAGAGTCATAACACAAGGAGTGAGACTGTGGAATTCTTTTTTTTTTTTTTTTTTTTTTTCTGGACATAGCATACCCAGTGCCATCTTGACCTCATAGCAACTATGGCAGTTTGCAATGGATATGAGTGAAATATGCATGTATGAAAAATATAAAGAATAAATAAAAATACATTTCAAAGACTTGAAGATATCCCTGTTGGGGCTGGAAAGTGTTTCTTATGAGTAAGAGAACTTATTGACCTTCCAGAATTCTATGGGTTAAATGCTAGAACTCCATGACAGTTCATAGCCATGTGTATCTCCAGTCTTGGGGGATACAATACCCATCTCTGATGACTTTGCTCATCATGACTGTGCAGGAAGGTCTGCAAGCAGCCTGCTGGCCCTAGCTGGCCCTGGTTGGCCCTGGTTGGCCCTGGCTGGCCCTGGCTGGCCCTGGTTGGCCCTGGCTGGCCCTGGTTGGCCCTGATTGGCCCTGGTTGGCTGTAGCCTCTTCAGATTGGAAAAGCAAATGGATCCAAATACACAAAGTATTCAGACACTATGTTAATATTACTATCACCCTGTATTGTTCATTATAGCACACACACACACACACACAAACACACACACACAAACACACACACCCCTCTTCCTTTGACAAGAATCATCTGAGGAGTTTATTACAAACACAATTACCAGTCTATGTATTCAGAATCTCTAAAATCTTGTGTTCCCCCAACTAAGGAGATACTAGGAAGTTCTTTTGGAAGTGCTCTCTGGACCATATTTTACAAAATACTGGATTATAATTCCTACAGAGTTTGACTCCATAATTCCCCTTTTAACTGAGATCATTACTTCTACAACCATGTCTTCACTGATTATGTAGGGAAATGCCACTGAACAAATTAAAGATAATAGAGAAAATTTTATCCTTTTCTATGCTTTCGACAGTTGAATATCTTCTGAAAGCAAACTATATTGGGCCTGCAAAGATCCAGATTTTTGTTAACAAATTAACCCCGCTGAGATTAAGCAAAATCCCCAGGGATACCTTGGTCCTTCTGCTACCATGGTGTTTAAGTAAATTGCTGTCTATAGTCCTAGAACACGGATTAAAAAAATACATTAATGTTATAATTTAAAAATAGACATTTGCATTTAACATTCCCATCTAGGTGTACTCACAAGAAGAATATTAATCATCATGGGGAGCTGTTTCAAACAGAATTTATGAACTATACTGAAGCATTTAAAATAAGGAAGATAAGTCCATGCTTGCAGCTATTATGTTTTAATTATGCTACTAGATGAGTGTTGTTGCACATAAATAGGGTCACTGACAAATTGCACATATACATGTATATGTATATGTATATATATGGAAAACATAAAGCCTTAATAAGACATAATGACGTTAGGAAATAAGGAGCTCCTGAATATAAGACATTCATAAGCAGAAAGGATATATGTACATTCAGGGTGTGTAAAAATGCTCTATCCAACTATTAAAAAAGAATAAGTACCAATTTTAATAGTAATGAAATATTGTTCCTAAATGAGCTAGGATTTAAATACTACTAATAATGTCCAAACTTACTAACATCCAGGATTTGAAGTTGGCATGCTCATTTGGTGGAAATTACTAATGACTTACTTTTTCTATTCACTAAGCATGACATTGCTGCAATGACCTGAGTCCCTGGGGACACTAGATGAACAGTGTTTCTTAAGTAGCTTAGAATGAATTCTGTACTTTGACACAGAAAATACTCAAAATCATTTTGAGCAAAGATGCTTACTATCTATATATGTGTATGTGAAAAGCAATCCAAACATTCCATTAATAAAATTGTAGAACACTTAGAGGCAAGGAAAAGTATTTGTCATATATTATCATAGTGTTTAACTGAGAAGATAGTTTCTGAAGACTTTACATGCTATACTAACAATCCAATGAAAAACATAAATTCATATTTATATATATAAGTGTGTGTGTATATATGTGTGTAAGTCAATAATATTACTATTTAACAAGAAACA
The DNA here is from genome assembly GCF_903995435.1 of Acomys russatus. Taxonomy (NCBI): domain Eukaryota; kingdom Metazoa; phylum Chordata; class Mammalia; order Rodentia; family Muridae; genus Acomys; species Acomys russatus. The sequence goes on from NC_067139.1 coordinate 64,930,606, forward strand.
AATACAATATTTTCTTTTAATTGTGGGTCATAGAATTTGTAGCAGTGTAATACTGGTGATTGCTTTTTTTCACTAGTAGGATGCAAAGTACCTTCTGGTATCCTGAGTGCTAGTCAGTAGGGGAGAGACTTCTAGTTGAGAACCAGCTTGATTTTTCCAGGTTTAGTTTATTTAGTCAAATTCCATATTTTTGGCTGAATTCTCATCCTAATACTCTGCTAAGGGTGGTTGAATACTTGTAAATTGGTCCTTACTTTTTTAGTTCATTAATTAATTTATTGACTTTACACCCCAGTTGTAGCCCCCTCCCTCCTCTCCTCCCAGTTCCCCCTCCCTTTCTATCTCTTGCCTTGTTCCTCAGAAAAGGGAGCCACCCTACCCACCCAGCCCAGCACATCAAGTTGCATGAGGGACCTGTGGAGTCTGAAGCACCAATCCAGGACTGGACCTCAGCCCTCTACATATATGTAGCCTAAGGGCAGTTCAGGCCTCATGTGGGTTCTCTAGTAAGGGGAGCAGGAAGTGGGAAGCAAGAAGCAGGAAGCAGGAAGTGGGAAGCAGGGTGAGGGGTGGGGTGAGGAGAGGTGCAGCGCTGTCTTTGACATGAACATCTGTTGCTTGTTTGTTGATCACTTACCCCTGAGTGGATTGCTTCGCCAGACGTCAGGGGAAGAGGACAACCTCAGTCCTGGCTTTTACTTTTTTTTTTTTTTAACTACCTTTATTTAGTTTCAGTATCAGAATAGTATTAATTTCATAAAATTGGTAAATGTTCTCTTATTTTTTTCCAGAGATCAGGTAAAGCTGATGTTAATTATCAAGAATTCTCCAGTAATAATTATGCAGAACTCTCCAGTGAAGTCACTTGGTCCTAAATGTTTCTCTTTCAAGAACTTTATAGCTGGCAATTCAAGTTACTTATTCAGTTACGAGATAAGTGTGGAAGTTTGTACTTTCTGAGAAAGTGGATTTTTTATTTGGGGGTGTGGCATTAAAGCAAATTGCCTAAAATCTGTAGAGTTGAAACAACATTTGCTTATTCCCTCATGGTATGACTTGGCCCCACTTAAGATGTTATTGCTTAATTTTTGTTTCTGGCTCTTCTAGGCACTGCCCTTCTCCCTCGCTGCATCTCCTTCCTTCCATCAATCTTATAGGCAGGTGTCACTGTACTCTTCAAAGAACCAGCTTTTTGTTGAAGTGACCTGTTCTGCTACTTGTAGTTTCATTTAGTTTTTCCTCTTTATATCTTCTATATTACTTGCTTTGGGTTTATTTTTATCTAACTTATGGTTCTGTTTAAATTGAAGTTATCTTTTAAATGTTACATAAAGTATATCTGTATCTATTCATGAGGTAGCATATGGTGCTTTCAATACAGGTATTCATTTTATGATGGTCAAATCAGGTGAATATAAAACTGTCTCCCACAACAGTTCTTTATAGTAAAAGCTTATAAATTCCTTTCCATCTTAAAAAAAAATGTGCAATGCATTGTTGCCACTTGCATACACTTTGTTGGGGAATAACACACCAGACCTACTCCTATCTAACTATAACTCACTACCCTTTCATCACCTGTTTCCTGTTTCTCCCTTGTCAGGATTCTTCACAGACTTCAATAATGACGGTTCCTCCCCAACTCATGTGATCAGCTTTCTTACCTTTTACATAAAAGCGAGAGCACGCGCCGCCTCTTGTCTCCCTGTGCCTGACTTACTTCACCAAACATAATCTCTGATTCCACTCATTTTTCTAGGGCCTTTTAGGTTGACACTTCTAATATTGATCTGAGGTAGTTCCTGTTTTCTAATACATGCATTCAGTTCCACACGTTCCCCTCCCACTAGAGGTTCATCTGCATTCCAAATAGTTTATCAGATACTGTTTTTACTTAATGGCTCACATAGTTCTGATTTTTCTGTAAGGCTTTATCTTTGATTCTTTGTTTATTTGGAAGCATCTTATGAAATGAAGGCTACTGTCCCACTACTGATTTTTAGATTGACACCACTGTCTTTAGAGAACCCAGTATTGTGACATTATTTTATACTTGTTCCTGCATATCTTAAGGCATTTATGTTCTACCTGCATATGGATACTAGATAAGGGTGTATATTCTGTTCATGAGATGAGTGTTCCATGATTGTCAAATAAATACTACTGTTAGTAGTATTTTTATTTCTATAATTTTTATTTCATCTATAATTTTGTTAGTTTTCTGTTTATCTTACCAATAGCTGAGAGATGCTGAGAATCTAATTATGATTAGTGATTTATCTATTTCTCCCATCACTTCTATCCACTATGTCTCACGTAAGTTGCAACTCCATTGCTTGGCATGCCGCGCGCGCAGACACACACACACACACACACACACACACACACACACACACACACATACAAACATGATTGAGATGTCATCTGGCTTACCTTTTATGTCACTTTTTATCTCTGATCTTCCTCCTCCTCCTTCTCTCTCCTCCTTGACCCTCCTCTTTTCTTCATCCCCATCTACCTTTGTTTTCTTCTTCTTCTTCCTAATGTATTTGATATATAAAATATCCCCACATATATTTCCTGCATCTCTTTTAATGACCTTCATCCGGGATTGGCTATCTAGACTTTAATACTGTTCCCACCCAAGCCCACAGCAACACGTGCCACCCTTACTAATACAACTTGCACACAACCCTCCCACTATATGTCATTTCTCTAAAAAGAACATTTAGAACCATTGTGATCTTTATTTCTTCATAAGCCTGCTTTCATGAAACCTGACCTTTTGTGGAAAACAGTCCCGATCCCTGGGGACAAGAGAGTCTGCATGTTAAGAGAGTGCAGTAACCTTGCTGTCTCCTTATCAGTCCCCTTGCCTCACTGCTTCTGCATCTGCCTCTGATTTATCTAAGTCCAAAAAATTACAAGCAAGCCATGGTACATACATATTAACTTGCTAACTCTGGTACAGAAAGAGCATCAAAATGAGTGACTAATTCTAGTGAGTCACCACGTAGAGAATCACGTAGCAAGTGAAGCAAGTGTCTAGGAGGGCAGAGGGGATAAAGGGAAGAAGAAGTCATAAGGGACAGAGAGAACATTCTAGAAAAGAACAGAGGAACTGCTTCAATCCATGTCAAACATCATTTCATTTCTAAACTAATACATTTTCACAATTTGACTTTTCATATTGACTTGAACATGGACAATATTTGGAAAGACAAATTTCAAGGGAGCTTGATTTAATTGTTCAACAGATTAGGCCCGTCTCCAAAATGTCATTTGTTTCACTGTTCTGCCAACTGGACCCAGTTTTATACTCAGCAGACTTTAGTATCAGGGCTTTGGAATACTGGAATCTCCTAAGATCTGAAGTGGCTCAGAGGAGATTTTCTCCTTGACACTTGAACTTCACCATCCAGCCCATCTCTCTATAGTCCTTAAATACAGGCATCACATATGGTATTTGCTTTTCTGCTTTTGGTAGCCTCTGCCTCAGTGAAAATCAAACAAATAAACAATTAAAGGTTTGGACTGCATTTTAACAGCATTTTCAGAGAAATCCTTTGAAATTTATTTGATTCTGTTTATAGTAGAGGATGTCCCCCATACACATTTGTTTTGTTTAGTTTCTAGGTAATCTCAGATTTAAATGTCAGAGTAGGGAATTAATGCCACCTGTTCTTCCTGTATAAATCACAGCCACAGAATCCTTTGTCATTCTGTCCTCCCACCTTGTAACAAGCTAAGCATGAGAAGTAGACGTAATCTTTATACATTTTCATGCTGTGATAAATCAGATGGAAATCACTGCCCAGGAGAGGCTGTGTTCTTCTCATGGTAAATGTGTTACGGAAGAAGTATGATGCTGGAGTCTCATGTATTATCTATGAAGTATAGTACATGTTTAATGGTTACTATTAGGAGGCAAAGTCCTATTCATATAAATGAAGTTGTCATCATCATCAGGTATTGTCAGTTGGTGGGGTGGCGGGTTGGTTCTAAGGCATCGTGTGTGTGTGTGTGTGTGTGTGTGTGTGTGTGTGTGTCTTTTCTATCTCTGTGTTGTTTTGTTTTGTTTTATGACTCAGGGTTTCATGTACCTGAAACTAACCTTGGATTCCTGATACTCCTGTCTCAGCCTCCCAAGTGCTCTCACTATGGAGCTGCAACATCGTACATTATTTACAAAAAAGCATTTTAGATACAGCACCTTTGATGGGACTGCGTAGATTCTTAGAAATTAAAGTTTCAGCATGGTAGTTAAATAGAATGCTAACATATTATAAATGAATGAAAGACTGAGGTTGATTAGAATATACCCAAGCAACATGCATTCTGTATAAACCTGATAAGACCTTGTGGAGCTCACAAACTAAACGACCACCAAGTTAAAAGACTTGGAATCTTAAAATAGCCAAAACTCTGCTAAGGTGATTGATTGGCAGATATGTAACCTGGGGGCATTTTCTAACCAAGAAACTGTAGAAATTGTTCTACACCAACTTCCCACTCCTTCCATTCCAAATGCTTCTTCACAATGTGGCTTTATCCTCCCATCAGCAGAGGGTAGCACACACAATTCAACCTGTTGTTTTTCCCTGACTTGCTTTGTCCCATATGTGACAGAACTAGTTTTGTTTGACTTTAGAGATGCTTCTGGTAACCTTGTGATTTCTGTTGTTGGTGCTACTGGAACATTATTTTGAGGTCACTTTGTAAGGAACATTTTTAGAAGAAAAGTGAATCACCAGGCAGAACCAGCCTATCTTCTACCTTTCGACAGAGGAGAACTGGAAAATTATGAAAAACAATCTGTTCTACCTTCACTCACTAAGTTTGGGAGTGTAACTTACTACATTAAATTAGGTGTTTAGTAAAGTTTGTGGTTTTATTGTCCAATAACCTTGAATGAAGATTGGCCGAACAATGTAAACAGGTTTATAGACTGTGGAACCGCAGACATTTTAATGGACTAATGTCATATTATTCCAAAGTATAATATATATATATATATATATATATATATATATATATATATATATATATCACATTTCTCAGACCTATTCTATCACAGAATACTTTTTTTTTACATAAATGTGTGCAATAACTTGTGAGTCTCCATTCAGAAAACGTTAACAGGTTGAATTCCAAATCCTTTCCAATTCTAGCATGCTAAACATCTACAAGGAGAGAAAGGACAGTATTGGTCATGTTTCCTCTTGCTTATCTTGAAGACAAGAAAGCCATTCTGTAGTTGATTGCCATGAATTTCATTATTTACTTTCACTGAAACTACTTTGTAATCAATTAACAGAGAAAAGCAGCATTGGAATTATTAATGAACAATTAAATAGAAATTAAGGCACGACTAAACCACAGTTTTCTGGTGGGAACGTGGCTGTCAGGTGGCCTGGGAGCCTGATGGATGGAGAAGCATAAGATGCTGTCATAATGATGAAACAAGCAGAGTGCTGCCTGATAGATTTATCTATTTCTCCTTGGCAGATTGTTAAAGGATATGGAATTGTCCTGCTGGTCTAGATTCCTAGAGAAGGCACCTCATAAAACGAATATGGTTAGAGCAAGAAGAATCTGTGGTCACATAAATAAAATAAGCACATGTGTGTGTGTGTGTGTGTGTGTGTGTGTGTGTGTGTGTGTAATTATGCATATATTTCTAAGCATTGTTGTTAAAAATGTGACTTCTTTGAATTTATTTGGGTCTGGTGCATCTGACTTAGTCTATGTAGGCTAAGGTGAACCTCTATATGCATTTTTCTTTGTGTTCCTGTGATTTTTTATATGTAAACACAAGTCAATGCGCATGCATATGTTTGACACTATGTTTGAAGGACAAAATACAGGGTAATAAGAATAAGCCATGTCAGAGGGCCTGAAAAGGAGCTATGACTGCACCAGTGAGATGTCTCAGTGGGTAAAGGCACTTGGAGCCAGGCATGATGATCTAAGTTCATTTTCAGACCCAAATGCTGGGCAAAAAAATCTTATAAGATGTTCTCTGACTTTCATATTCACACTTGTTGTATGCACACATACAAATATATAAGTGAATGGTTAAAGAAACACATGTAATAAAATTGCTTTTGAAAATAAGAGAAAAGCAAAGATGAAGGGCAGCTTCACCTGGTTTACTTGTGTTAGAGGGTCCATGGAAGAGAAGGTTGCCTTTTGCCTGCAGATAAGAGAGCTGCTTCCCTTAGTGAGGTCATCCTTGCTGGTGGAAAAGATCAAGAGAAAGTCAATGAAGATAAGTCATTAGGAGCCTCACATGTCTTAAGCTATCCCTGCAAACCCATCACTCAGGAAATTGAGACTGGAGAATCCAGAGTTGGAGGCCACTGTCAAAAGAAAAAGGAAAGGAAGCTCTCTCCAGCCCTTGGTGGTCTTGCAGTGGACCCAGATTCATTTTCTAGTATGGCGGCTCACAGCCATTCATAACTCTATTTTCTGGGGATCTAGCACTCTCTTCTGAGTTCCATGTATACATGCAGGCAAAACACTCAACCACATAAAATAAAATAATTCAATAAATCTTTAACAAATGAAAGAAGTGAGAAAATGCATGGTGGAGGAAGAGAGGGGTAAGGGAGAAAGAATCACTAAGGAAATATTAATATAGGCCTTAGAATCAAATGAATAAACTCAAACAATTGATTGGTTCTTAACTAAAATTTCTTCCTTTTTTGTTTTAGTTCCTAATTTTTTTATTAAGAGATTTAAAACTTTAGTTGATCAAGTAGTTTGTGCATGTTTACAGGCTATCCTGTGATAGTTCAATGCATGTATATGAAAATTGACATACACATCACCCCAGCATTGGGCAAGTGACTAGTTGTCAGTTTCAGTTATTGTTATCCTAGATTGTCATTGCGTGTGTTGGGAGATTGGAAGTGGCTGCTTCTTCAACCCAACTGCACTTTTGTTCCTTCCTTGCCACACATTCCTCACTCCTCATCCTCGTCCTTCCCAGGCTCTAGGAAGCACTGTGCCTCCTACTTCTATGAACTCAACACTTTAGATTCTACATATAAATAAAAACATAAGAATATGTAGCATTTATTTTTCTTTTCCAGACTCATTTCACTAAACAAAAGACTTCCCAGTTCTACCCACATTGCTGGAAATTACAGATTTTTTTTTTTTGCTTTGGAGCAAAATATAATTTCATATATATCACATTTTTCTTTTTGTTGGTCTTTTTTTGCATATCACTGTTATTTTTTGACTTGAACTGAAATAAATATGCAAATGCTGATGTATCTTTGAAATAATAATTTAATATATTCTGGGACCTAGACCAAATAATAGGATTGCTGGATCATATGGTAGGTCTATTTCTAGTTTTACGAAGAATTTCCACACTGTTTACCATAGCTTTGTATTGATTTACACTCTTACCAGCAGTATATGAAAAAATTTGCTTTTCTTTTCATATTAGCAAGCATTTACTTTTCACATTTTCAACTAGAGTGGGACAAAATAGTAGTGTTTATGATATTGATCACTCTATATTTGTATATTTTCTTTTGATAAATCTATATCAGGACAATTGCTAACTTAAAAATTCTATAATCATGAGAATTATATATATATGTGTGTGTGTGTGTGTGTGTGTGAGATGTGTGTATGTGTGTGTGTGTGTGTGTGTGTGTAAATACAATCATATCCACCTTCCATTTTTCCACTCCAGAACCTCTCATTACCTTACTATGTTCCCCTCCAAATTTTATACCTCTCTCTTTTTAATCATTTTTATTCTTTATTTATGTGTCTATGAGTTGAGTATTCATGAATGCCAGAAGAGAATGTGAGCTCCCCTGGAGCTAGAGTTGCAGGCAGTTGTGAGCCCTCCAGATATAGTGACTGTGAACTCAACTATGATCCTCTAGATAAGCAACAAATCCTCTTGACTACCGAGACATCTCAACCTACCCTGCCTTGTTTTGCTTTGTGGTTGATAACTCTTCAGTAAGGGGTGAGCCATAGGGGGTACCTTCACATCGATGCTAGAAGTTTGGTTGGTTTGATCTCTTGCAGATTTTGTGAAGAAAACTAGTTCTTAGGAGTTCATGAGTACAATACCTACGTTATATCTAGAAAAGAACATTTCACAGTACACTTTCAAATCTTCTGGTTCTTACACTCTTTTCAGAGAGATTTTCTGAGCCTTGGTGGTGAGTATATGTTGAGGGGGTTAGGATGGCTGATAAAGATGGACGAGGACTTGATCCTTTAGTCTCATTACTTTCATTTATTATAATCTTGGTTTCAGTTTTTTTTATACGTCCCAGCTAAAAGAGTTATTTGTCTATGCAATAAAATGTTGAAGAGTACAATAAATAAAGCATTTATGCAGGTTTAATGAGAAGAGTAAACTTCTCGATTTTCTCTCTACTTAATTAACATTTTTACCAGACAAATTATCCTTTCAGCTTAATAAATCAATCTAATCCAAACTGATTTGAATGTCTGTCATTCAGTAATTCCTAAGCACTTAGAAATGAAGTATTTAGCAGCATTTACTGAGTAGCGTTGAATATTATATTCAAATTTAATATGTACTGTCTTAATTTTACAACTGTTATAAATACTAGTCCTAGAATCCATGTGCTCAACAGCAACACTGGCCTGGCTATATTCAGAAAAGTATTGCACCAACCTCTAGCTCATGTCTATATATAGTCCATCACTTAATTTCAAGAACATATGAAAAATGATGGACACTTAAGATTTACACATAGAAATGATATGAATGGATGGGCATGACAATGGTTCCCTCAATTCTGCTTCAGGGCAACGCCCAAAAGGGAAAAAAAATAGACCCTCTGCTCTAGGAGTCATGTCTGATAAGGGTATGGGGACACCCATCTGTGCATAGGTGATATCTCTGTAAAATATGTGGTTTCCTTTAGCAGGTGACTTTTAACAAAAATTATGGCATCATAAAGAAAAACACAATCCCAGAAGTTCATTCCTCCTGGAACATTGGTGTCCATGTTCTGTGGAACAAAAGCTAGCTGAAGAGGTTTAGGTAACTTGGAACATGAAATGGTTAGTTTAAGCCAAGGGTCTTGAATATATTGAATTGGCAAGTGTTAAGTAAACTGAAAAGACTTCAAGCCACCAGGAGGTTATAAAATAATTCACTTCTGCAGAAAGTGTAGAATTACCCCTTGATAGTGTTCTCCCCTCTCAGGACAGACAGTGGTGAAATAACAAAGTTAGTATTGGCACTCCTTGTTTCTTTGTTAAAAAATGGACTACATGAAGTCAAACAGAGAAAAAGTCTTCTTAGGTTAACATCAAAGAGGAAAGAAAGTTACACTGTATATCAAACACCTGTTTCTTTCTGATTGCTGTGATAAGACCTTCACAGACATTATCTTATTTGACGGGCAAATAGTGTTAGATGGTAGATATGATCATCTCTATTTTAAAATTGAAACTCAAAGGTGTTAAGAAGCCTTCACCAGGTGTTACAGTTGATCTGAGACAAAAACTTGGAACCATTAAAGTGTATATCCTTTTCACCCATTATGTATGTACCTAACTCAGGTTGTAATTCTATTATTAAAGTAATTGGTTTATAAGGTAAAACTCTCCACCTATACACATACTTTTTCTGTACCAAAGGGGAAAAACTGAAATAAGTTAGTTAAATTATAAACTTAAAAATATATTTCTAGTTCTGCAATGTAAGGGTTTTTTGAGGAAAATTAAAAGGACATAGAAACAGACATCAGAAAACCCTCCTTTAAGGGGTCACCTCTAATCAAATGGAACTCATACAAGTCTTCTTTCTCACTGTCAAGAACAAGAGGGCTTGAAGAAAGGAAATCTGTAGCAGGCTTTCTGAAGCCTTTTTGAAGCAGAGGTCTTAGGCGAAGATAGTAGCTTCCTACTTAGTCTACGTGAAGATCAACACCATCTGCTCAGGAGGCATCAAGGGAGCCTTTAGAACAAGGTTCTCCTGGAGAAATCAAGACTGTATCTCAGGAATTCTCTTAGGATACTTATATCCATTTTATGTGATTCTCCCATGTGGAAGTTATCAGGCTGCAGACCAAAAACTCAGATCTCTGGATTCTAGTGTCATGTCTCCTTAAATAACTATGATCCTGCTCTACATATGAGGAAGTTGAGGTTCTCGGCGATGAATAATAGGAAATCAGGAAGTTTCTAAATTAGAAGAGCAGGATTTCCAAAACTCTATCTAAGTGTTCAGATCATAATCTCTCGCCCACTTTCTGGCTTTAATCTAGGAAATTGCATGAGAAATCTCTAGATAAAGCTTATCATTACAGCCCCTAGACATGAATGGGCTCATCATGTGCAGGGCTAACACCATGGTTTGCATTGGTCAGAGTAGGAAATGAATAAGCATTGCTCGTGCCCTCAGGAACTTGTGGTCTAAGGAGAAAAATTCCTGGAGTAAAGAGCCAACCATGAGAAGGAGTGTAATAAAAGTTTATTGCTGAGATTTATGAGCAAGAAGGACAATAAGTTTCTATTCTCCTGGGAGGCATAAAAGAATCTTTAACATGAAAGCTGGTTTCAGAAGGAAGGACAATTTCCACAAAATGGCAATATGTAGGGCCTTTCAAGCAGTGAGAACTATATGAACAGCGACAAGGGGGAAGAATCCTAAAGGACATATTCAGGGAAAAGTGAGGACCTGAAAGTCACTATAACAGGATGAATAAGGATACTGGAGAGGAGCTGATGCTACAAATAGATTTGAACCCATAATGACAATAGTTAGTAACAGGGAACATTGTATTGCAAAAAGGTGAGGTTGTATTCTTTTTGAAATTTCTATTTAATTAATTTATTCAGATTACATCTCAATTGTTATCCCATCCCTTGTATCCTCCTACTCCTCCCTACCTCCTGCTTTCACCCTATTCCCCTGCTCTATGTCTGTGACCAAGGGGGACCTCCTCTCCCACTACATGAGCATAGGCTATCAAGCCTCATCCTGGTAGCCTACTTATCCTTTCTCTGAGTGTCACCAGGCCTCCCCACCAAGGAGAAGTGGTCAAATATGGGGCACCAGAGTTCGTGTCAGAGTCAGTGCCCACTCTCCACTCAAGTGTGGAGAATGTCCTGTCCATTGACTAGATCTGAGTAGGGATTTGACGTTTACTACATGTATTGTTCTTGGTCGGTGCAGTTGTTTGAGCAGAATCACTGTGCCCAGATCCACCCATCCTGATGTTCTTCTTGTAGGTGTCTAGGACCCTCTGGATCCATATTCTTTTTTAATAGCCTGAAGTTCTCAGGAAGCTATCTGTAGGAGCCTTCTCTGGTGTTCACAAGCAGAATGAACAGAGCAGGCAGAGACCTAGAAATAAGGAATTCAAATAGGAGTAGGCTCACTTGTTTAAGGGTGAGAGTGATGACTATATGTTTCTTTGTCTTACCTACCCACCAGCTCCCACATGATGTTCAGACCTAAGCCATTAGTCTGTGCTCTCTGAAGGCAATGGTCAACAGTAGGGGAACAGTACTTCTGATAAATATTCAAAGCCAAGATATACTAAAGGATTGTTGAGGGACATGACAGTTTTAAGAATGCAGCTGCAGACAGTGTTTGGTATGCAGATGATTTCTGGGAGAAGTCAAGACTGATAACACAGATCAAATATTCAAACCTCTGCACTCTATCATCATTCATCCTTGAGTAATTATGATCCTGTTCTACATATGAGGAAATTGAGGTTCTAGGAGATAAATATCAGGAAACTAGTAAGAAAAGAGGGATATATGTATCATAAGAGGTTCCATGAGAGATTGATGAACTGTATCTCACAGTGAGCTGATGGATGGCAATGAATATCTGGGAAAGGCTGATTATCTTTTTGGAGAATCCTTATCATTAGCAGTTGAAGGGTAATCTTCAGACCGGATGTCCTTGGTATTTCCAATGTATTCCCATATGTGGGCTCTCTGCTTTGAACACAATCCCCTTTGTATTGGTTTTCAGGATCCAACACACCAAACATAGGATCTGGGTGTACTTGCTCTTGAGAAAGAAGATGAGGCAATGAGGTCAAGCCTTTATACCTCCCTGCCTATTGCCTGCACTCGAGGTTCCTCACTCTTCAGACACACATTAACCATTCCTTAGTGACCAACACCAAGACCAGGACCAACACAATGTACCCAATACCTTCTAAGCCTTTTTAAACCATAGAATTTTACATTATGTTTTATTAATTCATTCATATTACATCTCAATTGTTATCCCATGCCTTGTATCCTCCCATTCACCCCTCCCTCCCATTTTCTCCTTACTCCCCTCCTCTATGAATGTGACTGAGGGGGTCCTCTTCCCCCTGTATATGCTCATAAGTAAACCACAGAATTTTGAATGAAATATTTTCTTCTGTTCTTGACCTATGTTGTGATTTCACACTATTCGGAACTCCATTAAACCTTATAGAATTCTCCCTCTGTTTATTTTAGCCATTTGTAGGCAATGTGACCTTGAGTAACTTAAAAAGTCACTTTGCATCCCTGTTTCTTTACTGTAAAATAGGGATAGGTTACATCTTCAAGTCAATATCAAGAGGACTCAGTGATAGCAAGTCTACAAAACTGCCAGATAGGGTGCCTGGCCACACTGGTGTTTAAACCAACTTCCCTTTAGATAATAAGAGCTCACTAGAGAACAGAATTTTTTGGCTACTTGACTCTGTCCAGGAATGATCTTCCTACAAAATAGATAAACAACTTTGCAACAGGACCCACGTTGGAGGTCAGGCTATTCAAGGTGGCCCCTCACAGCTCAGATGCTTGTCCAATCCTGGATGGAGAATGATGGCCTCTCAACATGTGTTAGCACTATCTATATCTGCAATAGCAAATTTGAGGGATAAATGTAGGAGCTATGTTCCCAAACCCATGTGTCTTAACAAGTTAGGTGTCCTTCTTATGTGTTCCTGTAACACTTTGTGGTAACCTCTTAAAGGTCATGTGTTGTCTTACTCCACTAGTTCCCTCAGGACTGATTCCTGAAAGACTGGTGCTCCCATGAGAGTGCAGAGGCATATTCTTTCTTTCTTAAACAACCAAAGTCCGAGGTAGCATTCAGCAGAAGCTCCAGAATTTGTCAAAGAAATGAATGCATGAGGAGTTAAAGCAGAGCATATATCTATATGCCTCTCTAGGCTGAACTCAGAAGAAAGGCAGAGTGGCCTAGGAAGTAGCACATGGTTTCTGATAGCTATTTAAAGAGCTGGTTGCGCCGGGCGTGGTGTCGCATGCCTTTTATCCCAGCACTTGGGAGGCAGAGGCAGGTGGATCGCTGTGAGTTCGAGGCCAGCCTCGTCTACAAAGTGAGTTCAGGATAGCCAAGGCTACACAGAGAAACCCTGTCTCAAAAAAACCAAAATAATAATAATAATAATAATAATAATAATAATAATAATAATAATAATAATAATAATAATAATAAAAATAAAAATAAAGAGCTGGTTGTAGGGAGAGCAGCGTTCACCACATGAAGTTTTACTCTTGCCACCTATGGTACTACAAGGACATAACTGATCTCCAAATGGCTCAATCCTATTTCTGTCACTACCTGTCTAATCTGTATGACTGAAACAAAGGTTCTTTGGCCTTCATTTCATTCTCATTAAATGCAGCCAATAGGGGTCCTGTGCTTGGCCCTACCCTCTTTCAGAGTTAGGTTATATGAGACCTGATGTGCCCAATGCTGATGCTGACAGATGACAGGTGGGATGAGAATGAGAGCATACATTATATTCTTTCTCAATCTGCTGGAGTTAATTTTTAATAAGGCAAACAATGAGTGTTTGAGTTCCCTTCCTAAAATATTTTGACTTGTAATTTCATGAGTGGGAAGGTTTTACCAGGCTGTCTCCAAAATACTAAGCAAAGAAAATAGAGTGAAACATGCTAATTTTGCATAAAATTAAACTACAGCATGGCTAACATTAAGCAATTGGTAAAATATTAAATGTGACAAGAAAAAGACAAAGATCTTTTAAAATGTACCTCGTGGGCCTGGCCCAGCCTCCTAGGATTAGGCCAATGTTTAACAATCTGGGGTCTCATCATAGCCTTCAGCAAAACCAGTCTTTCCTTAACATCTTCATAAAGGAAGTCCCAAAGCCAAAGATCATTGACACACCCAATTCGCACCCCTATTCTCTCCTCTTACCCACCCCCCTGACTTGCACTGAAATTCTTCATTGAGTAGTATCCTTAGGCTTGTGTATAGAACTCTACCTTTCCTTTTGCATTCCTATTGGCTTAATTCCCTTTTTGATTGGTTGCTCAAGGTACAAGAAATAATCTGTTCTATACTTCAAATCTGGTTCTCAGAGATGACAGACCATATAGAATGCTTGGGTTTGGCCACTTGAAAAATACAGACTACCTTTGACATTCATGGCTTCTAGGAGTATTAAAGGCCATGCTTAAACATATGAAGTACAGTAAGTATCTAAACACATTCAAAGCCCATCCTTAGTGAAGCAATTGAAGTCCTTTCAAATTTTGTTATTAGTTCAAATGTTGTGACCAATTTATCTATATAGATGTAAATATGCGGGTCCCACATTTACCTGTGTTTTCAACTTTCCATGAGTGTAAAATTGCAAATGGTTATAGAACACACTTATAAGTCCCCAAGTATCTTATGTGTGCATACATACTCTTTGGGAACCCACCTAGAGCAATCAAGTACAGCATACCAACAAGCTTTAAAAAAAAAAGACTAATATGACCCAGACAACTTCATCACTGGTTTAGCCACAAGCTAATCACAAGAAATGAACATGAACATGAAGCCATTCTGTACTGGCCATCTCTCTACCCTTCAGAACCAAACAAAGACATCTGCATACTGCACCAACTCAGAAGATGCAAATGAATCCTGGCCTAGAATACCAGAGCTTCTAGTCATGGACTATGGTCCATATAAAGACTTGTGATCTAGGCTGCTAAGCACTGAAGTAGTTTGCTACGTAGCAGTATATCATCAATACATACACACAAAACCTCACACGATTATTTTCTCAGTTGTTATTTTTTCCTTTTCACTTCCATAATTCAAATATTCCTTGCATGTCTTCACTGGAGCAAGCTGGAGTCTGGATAGTGACTCAGCAAGGTCAGAAAGAATAGTTCTGAAGCCTAGATGGTTCCATCATGTGCACTTTTTTTGTAGCACTCTCTGCCTCCACATGCTTGGTAAAGGTAGCTGTAAAAACCACACTATCTTTCTCCATTTTTCTAATGGTTTCACTTATTAGTTTAACTTTAAAGAATATAATAGAATAGCTGAGAATAATGAGAAAGATTTCTTGGAAAATGTGGGAAGGTACCTATGTTCTGAAACTAGGATGGATTCACTTAGATGTTAAGAGGAAATTTTTTATTCAGGTAAGAGAAAATTAGGCGAGAAAATTGAGTATCTGCTCAGGGTCAGGTCCCATAAAGGAGTACAGACATATTAGTAAAGTAAACAGGTTTCTTCGTGATATTGGGGTGGGGTAGTATAGATAGAGAGTAAATAGGTAGACTAATACTGGGTAAAAACTTTGAAGGAAAACAAAGGGGGTTTCAGGGAATTGAAAAAGGCCTTAAAATTTGTTAATGGGATGATCAAAGACCTTACCTAAATTGTGGCACTTTATCTCAGTCTTAAAGGAGATGCTTGCTCAGTCTGTACAAGCGCTTTGGTTGGTGCTTCAGTCTCTGTAAGCCCCCATAGCCCATGGGCCTAGGTTAGTTGACACTGTTGATCTTGTGGAGTTCTTATCTCTTCTGGGTTCCTTTATCCTTCCTCCTACTCTTTTATAAGATTCCCTGAGCTCCACCTAATGTTGGGCATCTCTGCACCTGTTTCAAACTGTTGATCCTCTCCTAGGCCACCTACAGCTGTGTAATTGCTGGGCAGCTTGGTCTTCTTGTGGGTCCCTTAGGAAATGGAATAGGAGCTATCTCTGACATGGATTCTGTGGCCTCCCTGTGGAATATTTTACTCTAGCTGGGATGCCTTGGCTGGCCTCAGGCGAAGAGGATGTCCTTAGTCCTGATGAGACCTGATGTGCCTGGGTAGGCTGGTACTGGGATGGAGGTCCCCTTTTCTGAGGAGAAGGGGAGGGATAAAGAGGGAGAGAGGGTGAGACCAGGAGGGGACTGCAATCAAGATGTAAAGTGAATGAAAATAAATAAATAATAAACAAATTAAATTTAAAACCAGAAAAAGGGAGATGTTTGTAAGTCTTGTAGACATAAAGAATAATAGTATTTTAGGTATGGCAGTTGGCGACTGAACAAATGGGCATGCCTGGGGCTTTGGGGAGAAGTAAAGACACAAGGATAATTACTTGGGCTGATGACAGGAGTGAGTAGTAGGAGATGAAGTTACAGAAGAATTGAGAGTTGGCTTAGAACAAAGGATAATGTGAGCTAGTAGAGGCATCACAAAAATCACAATGGCTTTTGCATTGACCATGGTGGTGTGGTGGGTGTCAGAGACTATGAGGTCCAAGTGAAGACCATTAACATAATCTCAGATGGAATGGTGTGGCCTGTGCTGGACAGGAAGCAGCTTAGGAGGTGGGGCATGTTCATATAGCACTTAGAGAAGTCTGATGGTGATGCTGGTAGATTGATGATGAGAGTGTTCAGTGCCTTCATAGCTCATTATATATATATATATATATATGGGAAGACATTGGAATTAGTTTAGGACAGGGCAATATAATTGCAATGATGTGGTCTGGATATCAACGGTTAGTTTTATTGGTTGAATAGATATTACAGATAAGAATAGTGGATAAAGGCAAAGAGATGTAGAATAAGTTAACAGAAGACCCTCAAATAATTTACATGTTAAAGGCAAGGGTTTGAACCCTTCTCTGACTGTTGTAATTGGGTAATAATGGGCAAGAAATATTCATGGACTGTCTACTACTGTCCCTCAGAGGGTGACTCTGAGGAAAACAGCTTGCTGAGATGAGGAGCTTCCTGCCCAGTTGCTAAAAGCAGCTAAGTAGGGAATATAAATGATTTAAGAAAGATATAAGAAAAGAAAAATATCAGCACTCTGATAAATGCAATCGAACCTCAGTTTCCATGGCAAGGAAAGCAACTCCATCAGTGATTAGGACAAGGGCCAAAGGAAGTTTATGTTCCATACATGCCGAAAAGTTGTTATTTATGTCTCAGGTAGCATGGTAATGTATTAAAAGCAGCCTAGCATCATCAGATTGTTAAGTAGAAACTAGAAATCTTTATCTTGCTCCATATTTGTATAAATCAAGAAGCAATTCATATAAACTTTCACATGGAGAGTATGAGCCAAATTATAACTTGAAGAGAGTGCCCAAACTGTTTTCCAAACTCCAAAGCAACATCTTTTCATTCCTTACTCCCCAGAAGACCTGAATTCAGACTTTTAGCCTGGTTCCTTCACTTTTTCTTTCCCATTAGTCATCTTTGAGGTAAAAGCATCTGATCTTGCTTGAGCTTTGGTTCTGACAACTCCATCAGGGTGTGATATCGCATGAAGTCTCCAGGTCTTTGTCCTCTGTTTTTTATTAGGGCCAGTGCCTATAAGACCAAGTATGGCAGCCCACTTACACAACCACTCCTTGTTTCCTTGTCTGTCTGTACTCCCCTGTTGCAATGTTTTCCTTGCATGCAGAAGAACCTAACACCACAAAGACATGGCAAGTCATAGATGATGAGACAACTCTGAGATATGTTCCACAGAGTGACCTAGAACTCCTTAGAACACTGAGCCCCGGTTGCCATGTAAGCAATCTGTTTATAAGCCCGTCCTACACTGACTTCCTTGCCTTTCTAATCTATTTCCTGATTGTCTTACTGGTTTATCCTGGGTGAATTCAAATCCTTGTTTCAGGGGCTACCAAGGCAATGCCTAGCAGAGCTTACCTTGGCTGAGTGGTGTCAGGGCAGAAGTGTTATTGGGATGGGAAGACATTTACAAGTCCCTCTGCTGAGGCCAGAATCTCAAGCATGTAAGGGACTTTGCGACAAGCAGCCTGAATTTTGCCCTTTCCAAGCCTGGTTTTATTGACAAAGGCATAAAACTCAGCTTGAAACAAAATGTTTTTTAGCTCTGTCATAAACAGGCTAATCCAGGGACAAAGCACTCCCTCAGCTTTTTCCCCTTTCAGCCCAGGCACAGTTTGCTCAGGATCCTTGGTTGACCTTTTAATTGTATTTCAGTGGAGGGCAGAAAGCAAAATGAAAAGCCTCACATCTGCATTCACATAAGCAAATGGCTATAGCTCAGCACACAGTCTGTAATCAAAGAGGGGACAAGATGCTCTTCCAGCTGCCTGTATGAGCCAGGCAACTTTCCAGCCCCATTGACTCCTGGCAGCATGGATTGTTTAAGGAATTCCTTCATGTTATGAACTGGGGACTACTTGCATCTATTAATCCTGTTTAAAAAGAAAGAAATAGAGCTAAAAAAAAAAAAAAGCACTAGATTTAGTGGAGGCCCAGGTTACTGTCCCATTTGTGGCTTTGGGGTGGCTCCCCCAAAACTGCCTCTCTTCTTCAGCCTTGGCTGTTTATGACTTTTTCTCTGGGTATTTAGTGCTAAACTGTTGTTAAAATACAATAGAAAAATCAAGCTGAACTGTTAAGTGTCATGAAAGTAAAGACCACATTCATGTTGTTCCTTAATTTAGCTTCAAATCCTTGCTCAGGACCACCCACACAATGCAACCTTAATCAACATGTCATGAGTCAGATGGTACCAGGATACACTCTTACTACAAAAACAAAAAACAAAAAACCCAAACCATTGTTAATATAACTAAATAACCATGCATTTGTACCTACAGGCTTACAAAAGCTCTACTGTACATATAAAAGACATACCTATGTTCCAGGTATTGAAAAAGGGTTTAGATAAAGCAATAGTCAATTTCTTATCACTGTAACTGAATACCTAAAATGACACATTCACCAAAGAAGAGATTAATTTTGTCCCATAGCTTTAGAGGCTACAGGAAAATGAACATTTAGCCCATTGGTTTGGGCCAGTGGTGAGATATCACAGCATGGTAGGGCCATGAGGTAGTGCAAAGCTGCTTACTTCATTAGCTAGGATGTGAAGGGAAAGGGGGGCACATTTCCCTCTGAAGATACATCCCTAGTTACCTAAAGGCACTGAGCCCTGTCTTTTAAAAGAGTTTACCACTTCCCAATAAAGCTGTTCTGGGCACTGGATCTTTCAGATGTAGATCTTTGGGGGGGGGGGGGCTATATTCACGACCCAAACTATTTCAGGAACCGTCTTTTTTATATTTTATTAATTTATTCATATTACATCTCAATTGTTATCCCATCCCTTGTATCCTCCCATTCCTCCTTCCCTCTCATTTTCCCCTTACGCCCCTCCCTTATGACTGTGACTGAAGAATACCTCTTCCCCCTGTATATGCTCATAGGGTATCAAGTCTCTTCTTGGTAGCCTGCTATCCTTCCTCTGAGTGCCACCAGGCCTCCCCATCCAGGTGACATGGTCAAATATGGGGCAACAGAGTTCGTGTGAAAGTCAGACCCCACTCTCCACTCAACTGTGAAGAATGTCCTGTTCATTGGGTAGATCTGAGTAGGGGTTCGAAGTTTACTGCATGTATTGTCCTTGGCTGGTGCCATAGTTTGAGCAGGACCCCTGGGCCCAGATCCACCCATCATAATGATCTACTTGTAGGTTTCTAGGACCCTCTGGCTCCTTCTATTTCCCCATTCTCCCTTGATTCTCTCACCTAGTGTCCCTCAGTAGAAGAATGGATAAAGAAACTGTGGTACATTTACACTATGGAATACTACTCAGCTATTAAAACAAGGAATTCCTGAAATTTGTGGACAAATGGATTGAGTTAGAAATGATCATAATGAGTGAGTTAACCCTGAAGCAGAAAGAATCAATTGGTATATACTCATTTATATCTGGACACTAGCCCAAGGGGCATGTCCCAAGAAAGTCTTGGCTTACCAGGAAAGTGGGACAGAAGGGAAGACTTCCTATCAGGAACCGTCTTATCAGGCAGAAAAGAATATTGTTTCTCTTTGTGCTTCTTTGGTGTGTTCCCAAGAGTTATGAACAAGTTTTGAGAACTTAAGAAGCCATATGCTGGAGCATCTTCTGGGTATATTCCAAGGAGTGGAATAGCTGGGTCTTGAGGAAGCCCTATTCCCATTTTTCTGAGATAGCACCAGATAGATTTCCAAAGTGGCTGTACTAGTTTGCATTCCCACCAGCAATGAAGGAGTGTTCCTCTCTCCCCACATCCTCGCCAGCATGTGGTGTCGCTTGAATTTTTGATCTTAGCCATTCTGATGGGTGTAAGATGGAATCTCAGAGTTGTTTTGATTTGCATTTCCCTGATGACTAAGGAGGTTGAGCATTTCTTTAAGTGTTTCTCAGCCATTTGATACTCCTCTGTTGAGAATTCTTGAGCTAGAAATGATCATAATGAGTGAGTTAACCCAGAAGCAGAAAGAATCAAATGGTATATACTCACTTATATCTGCATACTAGCCCAAGGGGCATGTCCCACGAAAGCCTTCACTTACCAGGAAACTGGGACAGAGGGGAAGGCATCCTATTAGGACTCTAAATGAGAGACGCATGGGAGAACAGCAAAATAAAAGGATCCAGAGGGTCCTAGAAATCTACAAGTAGAACAATATGATAGGCAGATTTGGGCCCAGGGGTCCCGCTCAAACTAAGGCACCAGCCAAGGACAATACAGGAGGTAAACTTTAAACCCCTTCCCAGATCTAGCCAATGGTCAGAATATTCTCCACAGTTGAGTGGAGAGTGTGATACGACTTTCTCACATACTCTGGTGCCTCACATTTGACCATGTCCCCTGGAGGGGGAGACCTGGTGGCACTCAGAGGAAGGACAGCAAGTAGCCAAGAAGAGACTTGATACCCTATGAGAATATATAGGGGGACGTAATCCCCCTCAGGAACAGTCATAGGGGAGGGGAATAATGGGAAAATGGGGGGGGAGGAATGGGAGGATACAAGGGATGGGATAAACATTGAGATGTAACAAGAATAAATTAATAATAAAAAAAAAATAAATAAATAAATTAAAAAAAAAAAAAAAAAAAAAAAAAAACATATTAAGATCATTTTCCTATTTGTGAAATTGTTAATCCACATTTGCCTCCGATTTGTTGGGGAGGAGTGACAACTCAAACTCTCCGTTTCCTTCACCCATGAGAGCAGTCATAACATCTACTGTAAGATGTCATTGTGAGGATTAAAAGAATTACTTCAGGGAGAATGCACAGAGCACTTTCTAGCACACAGCAGTCTCCCAGCTGTGAAGCATCATGGTTACCTGACTCCTTAGCAAGTACGGAGAAATGAACAAGATGTCATGAACTTTGCTTTGATCTAAATCCTATCAAATTATTCTTTGAACTCTCCAAAAATGTCATTTCTTAGCAATAAGTGTGACTAAAACCTGTGACAATTACTTTACACATTTCAGATGATCTGCAATTCTTCCTATCAGAGAAACTAAATTAATAAGCGTCTCTCTTGTCCTCATTAGCCCACCTCAGCCTCAGCTGCACTCACCATCACCTCCCTTGTTCCTGACTCAGAAATAATCTTTCTATATAAGACTAAAAAGAAAACCACCCCCCCCAGGCAGCTGCCTTCCTAAGCCACTGCAGGTCTGACTAACAACAGGATGTGGTCCTAGGATATGATTGTCTTTTAATATGACACTGGGGGAAGTCACTTCTAGTGACATCCTTCTATATCAGCACCCTGGAGACTCCACACCTGAAGTTGGGAGGCCAGCCATCCAGGAAAAAGGAGGATGCAAATAATTAGATGAAACTGAAGATGTACAGCCTCTAGAAGTCTCTACTATGACTGTGGGAAGTTGTGTATGTATGTCCTGCAGCTGGGAATGACCTGTGTTCAACATCTCTAAGAGGTGAAGTCTTCAGATGGCATTTTGTGCCTCTTTCATGCTTTCCTGCTCTTACTCTCAGTCTCCTTCCCTCTCTCTCCTTCCCTCTGTCAACTCCTCCATCAGCATAAATAGGCCACCAGGCTAAACCAAAGGCTCTCCCTCAGCCATTTAAAGTGGAAGCACATTCTTTGGTTCTGGCTTTTGAAAACACTTGGGTGGGAAAGGAAGCGATAACATGAGCAGTTTTCTGGCTCTGCAACCAGCTTTTGTGATCCATGGATGTTCTGATGAGCTCCCAGCTAACTGGGCTTTGAGAGAAGCTCCACCCCCTAGCCTATGCTAGCCCCTTTCTGTCCTAAGCAAGTCAGTCCTTACCACTGTCCATTAAATGCAGGTTTTATTATCTGAGAAGAGGGCAGGAAGTAGGAGAGAGAAGGAGGTAAAGAAAGTTAAAAAAAAGAAAAAAGAAAAGAAAAGAACGAAAGAGCACAGAGATAGTAAGAGGTATAGACAGAGACAGAGAGAAACTTGGTGAGATGCGTAAGCCAGAAAGTATGCCAAATTAAACACAGAATTAGTTATGAATTCATACATTTAAATCTTAAATTTGAACTCAAAAAATAAAACTATTTTTATTAAAAGAATAAGACAGATTTTTAAAGTGATCTAATAGGAAGCCTTGCCCTTTGCCTTCATATTGGTAATAAAAAGGACCTGAGAACAGAGCTAGCTGCTCATAGTAGATTTTTTTTTTTTTAATGATGGTCAGATTAATAGACAGCTGCAGAGCTGGTGGCTTAAGAAACGCAAACGAACTTCCTAAAAGTTTTGGAGACTAGAAATCTGCAATCAAGATGTCAGAAAGGCCAGTTAATTCTGCAGGCAGTGAAAGAGAATCTGGTCATTATGACATCTTCCCATTGTGCGTACCTGCTTCAGAACCCAGATTTCCCATTTTGTCAGAGTACTACTAGTCAGTTACCTAATCTAATGACACCATCACAATTTTTTGTTCGATTTTTGAAACAGAGTTTCCATACGTAGCTGGGGATGGCCTCAAACTCAAAATTATCTGACCTCAGTGTCCTGTGTACTGAAATTGCAGGTATGCACCACAATGCCCCGTACCATATCATCTCAGTTTAATCATCCGTGAAGACACTGTCTCAGAGGCTTGGGAAATGGATCATTTAGTAAAGTCTCCATGTTGGTGTCGATGCTCAGATCACCAGCACCTATGAAGAATCCTGGCACAGTGGCACAGGTCTGTAGCCTTAGAACTGTGGAGACCAGAGAAAAGAGGACAAGAGGATTACTGGAATTTTCTGGTAAGCCAGTCTACTAAGTTGCTTGAGCTCCAGATTCAGTAAGGAATCCTGTCTAAAAACATAATCTAAAGAGTAATCTGATGTTGACCTCTGGTCTCCACACACATGCACATGCACAGACACACATTGTACACACACACCACAGACACATATGTACATACAAACACATGTGCACATGCATACACACACACAAACATACATACACATGCCACACACTTTTAAAATAGCTAAATAGAATAAAGGTTTTAAAAGACTATCACTGACAAATAAGTTCACCATCACAACTGTTAGAGATTAGATTACCAACACCTTTTGGTGAACAGAATTCAACACATCATAGCAGAGAGATTTCATTTCTGGTCTTCAATGAGTAGTGCCTGAGGCTCACATAGGTTCACAGAAAACTCCTTAATCACATATTTCTTTACACAACCATATCTCCGATACACAGGTTAATTTAGAAATGTTGCCAGCATTCTCAGCTACCATGGATATGGCCCCATCACTCCTATAACTATCTTTCATACTGTAGCTAACAATGTTTATTTATTCCCACATAGTATGGAGATAAGAAGTCTAAAAGGTTGCACTGAATTGAAATAAAGATGTTAGCAAGGCTACCTACTCTGCGGAAGATTTCGAGGTAAACCCTACTTCCTTAGATTTTATAGCCTCTAAAAGCCACATATATTTCTTGATTTCTGGCTTCTCTCTCCAATGTCAGAACACTTCCTTACAGGCTGTTTCCATCCTAATCACGTCTTATGCTTATGTGCTGTAAATCTCCGTGCTATGCTTCCTATAAGGACAAGTGTGATTACATTTAGGGAAGATTGAGATAACCCAAGATTATTCACCAGGCCAAAATCAACTTAACTGAATCATATATGTGAAGTCTGCTTTATTACATGAGGCAGTAACTAGAGGTTCCAGTTACCAGAATTTAAACACCTTTGAGGAGGAGATTCAGTTTATCATACCATATGTCTTACATGGGCTCAAATTGCAATTCATCTTGCAGTTACAAAACTGTTCATTTAAAGGCCAAAGTTTTGGACTTTCCAAGATGGTGGTGCCCAGTTCATATATGAGTGGTAGAACATCAGAGATTGTGGACAAAATGAATGACTTGGTGTTGACTCCAAGACACCAGCATCTGTTCATGTACCCCTAGAGACATAAGAGAATACCAGCTGCCACACACACGCTCGCACATGCACGCACACACACACACACACACACACACACACACACACACACACACACACACACACACACACACCTCAGATTTCCTGGCTACCCCCTGCAATCCTGAAGATGACTCCGGATTCCAGAGACATGCAGATCCAGCCTATGGTTTAGTAGACCAGACTCACAAGACCTCACTGGATCACACAGGTTAGAAACCCACAGCCTAATTTCTTGCCTACAGGTATAACTGGGACAGAGTTAGCAAAGCAAAGCTGTAGGCTATGGAAAAACACTGCCCAGCCACAGCAGTCTGAACAGAACCAGACCAGAGCCAGGCTGCTGACCGTAGTGGATGGAGCCTGCAAACTTGTGCAGATAGAACCTGGCCCGGCAAGTCCCCATGGCCAGGCAGGGTCTCCAACGCTCTTGGGAGAAGCTGGACAGTGCTGAGGGGTCTGGATGGGGGTCTGAACAGCAGCCACAACTCAGTGGGACTGAACCACCAAAGGTGAGCAATCTAGACTGGTCCATGCAGGAACCTGACTGCACCCACCAAGGACATAGAAAGCAGAGAACCTACACTCCCTGTTCAGACAGAGCTGATGGAAAGCTAATTCTTCACATGGAGTCAAGAGAGCAGGGATTGTCTCTGACTTGAACTCTGGTACCCCTGATTTGTTCATTTCTCCTTGGTGGGGAGGCCTGGCTGGCACATAGAGGAAGAGGAAGCAGGCTATCTGGATGAGACTTGATAGGCTGTGGTCATATGGTGGGGGAGGAGGTCCCCTTCTTCATAGTTCTAAGGGAGAGGACTAGGGCAGAAGAGGGAAGGAGGGTGGAAATGGAAGATACCAGTGAGGGGATAACAATTGGGATGTAATATGAGTAAATCATAATAAATAAAACATAAAAAAATAAAAGACATAAAAAGAAATTATGGTACATTTACACAATGGAATACTACTCAGCTATTAAAAACAAGGAAATCATAAAATTTGCAAGAAAATGTATGGAACTAAAAGAAGATCATCCTGAGTGAAGTAACCCAGACCCAGAAACTAATAAGGGGATTTTAGCCCTATAGTACAGGTAAAAAAAAAAAAAAAAAAACTACAATTCACACACCCAAATAAGTAACAAGGATGATGATGATCAAATCTCACTTGGAAGTGGAAATAGAAGAGACGGTAGAAGTGGCTGAAGAGAGAGAGGGAACAAGGTAGGAGAGGGAATGCAGAGAGAAATGAGGGTGCAGATCAGACCTGGACAGAGCAGGGCCAGCACAGAGGGACTGCAGAGAGAAAAGAGGCAGTGGGTGGGGGAGGCATCTCTGTGACAAGCTGGAATCCTGGGACAGGGGAGGCTTCTGGGAGGAATTGAGGGTAACTCTAGCTAAGACCCCTACTAGCTGTTGACACGGAGAATGAAGAGGCCACCTTCTACCTAGACAGGACCCCTAATGGAGAGAGGGAAACACCAACCCATCCACAAAAACTGTGACCCAAAATGTACCCTGCCTATAAGATGTGCAGGTGTAAAGATAGAGCAGAGATTTATGGAATATCCAACCAATTCCTGGTCCAACCTGAGACCCATCCCATGGGAGAGAGACAACCCCTGACACTATAACCATACTCTGCTATGCTCACAGACAGGAGCTTAGCACAGCTGTCTTCTGAAAGACTATACACAACAATGGATCCAAACAGATATGAAGACTCATTGCCAAGTAATAGGCAAAGCATAAGGAGTCTCGTGGAAAAGTGGGGGGGCAGAGAAGGATCTGGAAGAGACGGGAGCTCCACAAGAAGACCAACAGAGCCGACTAACCAAGGCCCAGTGACGCACCAACCACAGACCATGCAAGGGTGGACCTAGGCTCCCTACACAAATGTATCAGATGGGCAGCTCTGGCTTCATGTGGATCCTCTAGTAAGGGGAGTGGGAGCTGTCTCTGACATGGACTCCATTACCTGTTTTTCAATCACTTCCCCCATCAGAGGTGTCTTTCCAGGCCACAGGGGAAGAGGATATACTCAGTCCTGATGTTACGTGATGAGCTGGAGTGGGTGGGTAGGGGGGTTTCCCTTTTCTGATAAATAAGGAAGGGGAAGAAGAAAAGTAGAAGGAAGGTGGGACAGAGAGGAGAGGAGGTAGGGGGCTATGGGCAGGATGTAAAGTGAAAAATAAAATAATTCTTTAAAAAGCCTGTTTGCTGTATGTGTCATTGAACCCCAACCCCATCTTTTCCTTTAAAAAAAATCTGATTTAATGTACCACTATTCCTCACTCATCAGAACATGGATACATCTGAAATAAGCACATTTTCAGTTTCTATCAGTGTTCAGTTTTTCAGACACCGTAATCTCTCATGCACTGCCACTTTCACAAAATTTGCTCTGTGTTTACTGCATTATTCTGGGAATGCAGCAAAGTCCTCTTGGCAAATGAAATCATTTGAAGTATTCCAAATTAGAGATGTTTAGTGCCTCTTCTTACCAATATATTCCTTAACAAATCTAAACCAATTTTAGATGAACTCTGAGGATGCTACTCCATGATGAATAAGGACAAATTGTGCTGTTTTCTGCTTCAGAAACCGTTAGCCCTGCTGTTCCTATCCCAACCCCTGTCCTTCGACACTGAACTTTACCACGTGATTTCTCCACATGGAAATGTATGAAAGAGGCAGTGTGTTGGTTCGGGGTTTAAGTTTCTGAAAAGAAACAAATGGTCTCATGGAAACTATAGGGCTTCATTTTGAGAAAGAGCCATTCTAAAAACCTGCTGTCCTTGTAATCTGGATGAGAATGGGCCATGAGTAGCATCCTCCTTGCAGGCACTAAATATGAAGATGAATGTTTGCTGATGTAAGCTCCTGAGAGTAAAATTATTCAACATAATCAAAATAATCAGTTATTTTGATTAACTTTTTGTTTTTGTTTTGTTTTGTTTTGTTTTTGAGACAGGGTTTCTCTGTGTAGCCTTCACTGTCCTGGCCTCTTTTTGTACACCAGACTGGCTTCACAGGGCTCCACTTGCCTCTGCCTCCCTGAGTGCTGGAATCATAGGTGTGTGTCACCACGCCTATGCTTTTGATTGTTTTTCCATCAGAATAAACAGGAGTGACTTCAAAAATCAAGCAGACCTGGTATTTTATTTTATATAATAAAAGGGTAAGAAGAATTTAAAGCATTCACATTAATTTTAAACAACATATTTATTATGTCCCAATTATGCCTATGAAACTTTTACTGATGTGAAATATTTTAGGTTAATTTATTAATATGAGTTATCAGTTTAACTGTAACTGTATCAATTTATCAAGCAAAGAACAGGATGTGAAATTATACCTTTAGGATTATTTCAACTGTATAAAATGAAATTGTATAAAGAAACAGGGATCTGTGTTTTGGGAGATTGTTCAGTGGGTAAAATACTTGCCTCACCATTGTGACACCAAGATTTTAAAAACATTGAAACAGCAAACTAATGTGGCTTTTCAAAAGAGTCTAAACTCAAAGGTTTTGACACAGCAGAATGCTGGAGGAAGATTTTAATGTTTACTAGGAAAATTTATCGGTGAAGACAAAATGCATACAATTAAGTGGGAAACATCAACAAGGATCCTGAAAGGAAAGTAAAACAATACAGAAAAAAAGTCAACTAAATTGATAAGAAGGTTGACAATATGGAGGAAAAAGCAATACCAGGAAAAACCACAGAAATGAAATTGAAAGTTTGAAGAGAAACAATCTATATATGGTGTGAATGTATTTTCTTTTAAAAATATTTTATTAATTTATTCATATTACATCTCAATTGTTATCTCATCCCTTGTATAATCCCATTCCTCCCTCCCTCCCATTTTCCCCTTACTTCCCTCCACTATGTCTGTGACTGAGGGGGACCTCTTCCCCCTGTATATGCTCATAGGGTATCCAGTCTCTTCTTAGTGACCTGTTATCCTTCCTCTGAGTGCCACCAGGCCTCCCCATCAAGGGGACGTGGTCAAAAATGGGGCATCAGAGTTCATATGAAAGTCAGACCCACTCTCCACTCAATGGTGGAGAATGTCCTGTCCATCGGCTATGTCTGGGTAGGGGTTCGAAGTTTACTGCCTATATTGTCCTTGGCTGGTGCCATAGTTTGAGCAGGACCCCTGGGCCCAGATCTGCCCATCATAATGTTCTTCTTGTAGGTATCCATGACCCTCTGGATCCTTCTATTTCCCCATTCTCCTATGCTTCTCTCACCTAGAGTCCCAATAGGATGTCCCCCTCTGACCCACTTTCCTGGTAAGTGAAGACTTTCATGGGACATGCCCCTTGGACTAATGTCTCAATATAAGTGAATATATTCCATTTGACTCTTTTTGCTTCTGGGTGAACTCACTCACTATGATAATTTCTAGTTCAATCCATTTGTCCACAATTTTCAGGAATCCCTTGCTTTTAATAGCTGAATAGTATTCCATAGTGTAATGTACCACAGTTTCTTTATCCATTCTTCTACTGAGGGACACTTAGGCTGTTTCCATGTTCTGACTATTATGAATAAGGCAGCTATGAACATGGTTGAGCATATGTCCTTGTTGTGTGGTAGAGCATTTTCTGGGTATATTCCAAGAAGTGGAATAGCTGGGTCTTGAGGAAGCCCTATTCCCATTTTTCTGAGAAAGCACAAGATAGTTTTCCAAAGTGGTTGTACTAGTTAGCATTCCCATCAACAATGAAGGAGTGTTCCTCTCTCTCCACATTTTTGCCAGCATGTGGTATCACTTGAATTTTTTATTTTAGCCATTCTGATGGGTATAAGATGGAATCTCAGTGTCATTTTTATTTGCATTTCTCTGATGACTAATGAAGCTGAGCATTTCTTTAAGTGTTTCTCAGCCTTTGATATTCCTCTGTTGAGAATTCTCTGTTTAGTTCTGAGCCCCATTTCTCAATTGTGTTATTTGGTTTGGTGGTGTTTAATGTATTTTCAAAAAAAATCAAATAAAAATCAGAGGAAAATAATAACCAACAGACTTGGTCAAGCAGAAGAAATAATATCAGAAAAGGAATGTAAAGTTATTAAGATAATAAGGAAAACAACAAAACTAACTAGAGGGGAACCTACAGGTGCATGTATGGGATTCGTGCATAAAATAATAAGTTACTTTAGACTTGTGAATACTTTATCTTTTGTTTTATAGCACCTACTGCTTTTGTGAATTGTGTGTGTGCATGTGTGTGTATGCTTGTGTATGTGTGGTGTGGTCTGTGTTTTAACAGTGGCATATTTTTCTTGTTCCTGGACATTTTAATAACATCACAATCATTAATTAAAATTCATTCAAATAACTTTACTTCTATATTCTTGGGTTTATTATTGCTTGTTTAGATTCTACATTGCTTTACGGTGGTATATCTGTTGATAGCTAATTTTTTCATGAGAATGTTTTTGTTTTATTTTGTTTTTAAGACAGGGTTTCTATGTGTAGCTTTGGCTGTCCTTGACTCCACTTTGTAGACCACGCTGTCCTCAAACTCACAGAATTCTGCCTGCCTCTGCATCCAGAGTGCTGGCATTACAGGTGTGCACCACCAGGCCTAGCTCCATGACAGTATTTATGTCATGGTTTTACCAGCTCATTCTAAAACCCATATTAGCTATAGGAGGAGAGGATAGAAACTGGCTCACTGCTAGTTGGTTCTGGTCTAGGTCTTTCACTTCCAAATCCCTCTCTTTATATACACCAAATTCACTGTTGAACTTCTCACATATTTTGGATGTACTGGGTATTATAATCTCTGTGTCCTATAGAATGTGTAGAATCCACATTGGGCACATTGGTGTTATAGTTTAGACACTCTTTCTGTATCCCTGGAGACTCAGGTGCTAGAGGTGTGGTATTTACAGTGTTGCTTTTGTGTGACATTAAGCTTTTAAAAGGTAGAGCATAGTTAGAGGTTCTCAGGTCTCTGATCATGGGCAAGGGGATAAGCTGATTCTTGTGTAACCAGCCAGCTGCTCTAGGGGCCCCTGTCTCTGCTCTGAGTACTGGGATTTCAGTGAACCCACCTATGGATTGCCAGCCCACCATGCCCACCCAGCATTTACATGGGTTCTAGGATCCAGACTCAGGTTCTCACATGTTTACAGTAAGAGCTTTAACCATTCACCCATCTCTTCAGCCCAAATGTGATTTTTTTTTAAATAGGAGAAACTAAAGATCTCATATTTAATTGTCTCAGAATAATTAAGGTTTCTGTGTCTGTACTAAGACCAAAAACACTAGACACCAGAGTATCACACCAACAGTTCTGTCCTAGAACTCTTAAAACCAAAGCTTTATTTAACAAAAAAAAAGTTGAAAAAACCCAAAAACTTAAATCCCAATTAGACTATTACTATAGCTATATATCAGTGGTGGATAGCTAATTAAGCTAATATCTATGGATGGCCTACTGTACTTGGGACTCAGCAGCAGCCAGGTCAGAGCCACATCTCATCAGGCACATTGGTTGTAGATCTACTGGATAGGCACTTGAAAACAAACAAACAAAGCAGTAAATGAGAAAACACAGCTAGTATGGCATGAAAGCATATGTAAATGTATTGGCAATTCCAGAGACTCATGGTCGTCCAATAGGCTGAGAATCACTGTCATCTGTACCACTTCTTCTCTGCTCATATCTCACCCCCAGGATTAGAGAACATCACAGAAGAGGTAGGGAAACTAATGTAAGAGCCAGGATAAGGAGTAGGACACAAATGCTTTCCTCTGGACACAGCATGGCTGGTGGACACACAAACACAGCAAGGCTTCCTAGACCATGCCTCCATGCCTATCTAAAGAGTTATTGGTGGTTGATATCTTCTAGGACAAAGATTCACTTTTTCTTGAGGGGTGGCCATTAGCAGGTTGCCCATGTCATGGTGCATAACCACACAGCAGGGAACAGAGGAGTAGCACCATTGGATTCAGTGGACTATACATATAAAAGCAAATACATTGAAGGTGGGGACGGGGAACACTGGATGAGTGGAAGATAGATATGATTAAGATATCTTGGAAACTTCCATGGATTTTTTTTCAAAGAATTAAATAAAACAGTGTGAAAGTACTATCATGTGACTCTCTAGTAGAAAATGTAAACAGAAACATGCAGTAAGCTGTTTGTCAGCACTGGGACAATGGGTACACCAGTACTTCAGGCGCTTTGAATTGGTTTTTATGTTTCAATGTAACTGACATGTGTCAACAGCAATGTTCTGTCTTGTTTGTAATATGAAAAAATAGCACAAAAATTATAAAACTTGATTGACTGAAATGTAGTTGAGATAAAGCATACTCTGGACAGAAAAACAAACTATTGAAAAGATGTGATTATCTCCTGACTTAATCCATAAAATCAGCATAGTTTTTTTTTTTAAATAAAATTAAGATGAAATATTTAACTTGCCAAAATTTATCTGCAAATGTATTATATTTACTTGTAAGAAAACAGAGTAAATGTTTACATGGAATAATGAAGGTTCACATATTTTAGGAACATCAGAAAATGAGTGACTTTACAGCACACCCTGAAAATGGAGCAGTGAAACAGAATTGAGATTTCTGAAGCAGACAAATAAAATAGAGACTGGAATATGATAAAAGTCAACTTCAAGTGCATTGAGTAACAAAGAGTGCTGGGGTAGCAGGCTAGATTTGGACAAAATCAAACTAAGTTTTCATCTTACAGCTTAACCTAAATATTTTCAAAAGAGTTGAAGATATACGTAAAGAAAAAAATTCAAATCTACATTAGAAAACATGTCTCTACCCTAAGAATAACATCATGCAAAGCTTGACACCAGAAAGGCAGCTAAGAGTCAGGTAGTGAAGTACCAGCTCTTGAGAAACTGAGATGAGAGGACCACCACAAGATTTAGGCCACTCTGGGCCACAGAGTGAGAACTTGCTTCGATTTAAACAAACAAAATCTGCAGCACAATTGAGTTGGAACTGACCCGGAAGCCTCATACTGGAGAACTAGCTCTCACAGTATCTGAGAGAAAAGCAGTCAGTCCCACCCACTTAAAGTCTATGGGCCATGCCAATGACTGGCCCTACAGGAGAAGCCCAGCTTTTCTTCTGGGTCTGAGTTAGCACAGCAAGAGAAAGGTTGTAAGAGCCAAAGGACCACGACACCTACTGGGAGATAATGTCTTCTAGACATGAAACAGAAGATGCTCCCATGAAATCTCAACAGTGTTTTTGCCTAAACGAGACCTTTATAATAAAAGCATGAATTTACATGACAATATGCATAGGTGGAATTTCATAAGTCCCTACCCCCACATCAAATGTTAAAGGTAATCGTGAGAGAGATAGACAGAGACAAGGAGAGAGAGAGAGAAAGAGAGAGAGAGAGAGAGAGAGAGAGAGAGAGAGAGAGAGAGAGAGAGAAGAAAGAGAAAAGAGAAAGAGAAAGAGAATATATTTTCTCCAGGAATGAGCTTCCTCCTAGGTTATCCAGTCTCAAATGGTCAGCCCTAAGCACATAGACATATGAATGGTAGTGATGTGTGTGTGTGTGTGTGTGTGTGTGTGTGTGTGTGTAATAATAATTAAAGAAAATAGGCCATGAATTTGATATGGGGCAATACAGAAAAAGTTGGAAGGGTTGAAGTGATGTGAGTGCAATACTTATGTATAGAATCCTCAAAAAGAATATAATTAATTTTTTAACATGTAGGAAAAAAGAATAATCAAAACTGGTGTTACTCAGTGCAAACAATGTAACCTATAAATTATAGGTGCATGGGTCTTTTGTGTATGTGTATGTCTGTGTACTGTGACTTCCTGCTACTAATGGCAACCAGAAAGTGGTATCAGATGCTCTGAACAGGAGCTACAGGATATATATAGATGTGTGTGTGGAATTACCAAAACAATTAATTACAAAGTATTTTTAAAAACATAATTATACAGATAATTGAGATGTAATATGAATAAATTAATAAACTATATTTTTTATTATTTAAAAAACATAAGTATACAGAAGCCTATCTTAAACTTAGCAAAGTCATTTTTAAATTCATAGTAATGTCATAATTGGGCAAAGCGACAAAGTATATATTCAAATCCCATTTTAAAATTTACCAAATAACAAACTTACATACACAGAAAAAAAGCCTATTAATCAAGGGCTGGGTATTTAAAATCTATACTATGTAAAGATACTTGTTTACATAAAAAATAATGGCAAGATTTAATTTTGTCAAGAAATACATTGATATTTTGCTTTAAAATTAGATGCTTTCCCATAAGCATGTATATATTACTTGTAGAACCATAATACTGGAAGTTAGCTATGAATTTTACAATACATAATTTTGGAGAAAGCAGCTCTTCTCATTAGAGTATAAATATATTAAATAACCATGAGAACAAGAAGGTATATATTTATTAAAAAGCACTAAAATTGTCATACTTAAAAAGATAATTACATGTGTAAAACATTGTCATAAAGAAATAAGAGACACGGAAAAAGGTAGGAGGGTAAATGTTATGATAAAAGATCTCATTACAACTAGATGACATGTGAGGTTAAGTTAGCTTAATTTAAGCATTCTACAGTGCATATGTAAGTATATATATACATGGCAAAACACCATGCAATACAACCTCAAATATTTCCAAAGTTTGTCCATTTAAAAATTAGTAAATAGGGCCTACAGAGATTGCTTCAGGGGCTAAGAGCATTTGCTGTTTTTGCAAAAGATCTGTGTTCAGTTCCTTCCCAGCATCCACAAGCTATCTCATAACCATGTATAACTCCAGTTCCAAGGAATCCACTGCTCCCTTTCTGGCCTCCATGGGTACTGCATATCCATGATTCACTTATATACATGTTAGGAAAACACTCAAATACATAAACTAAAAATTAAGTATTTTTAAAAAGGATTAATAAGTAAAACCATTCATTGCAGTAGGGAAAGGAGTTCAAATGCATTGAGCTCACGGCCTTTAAAACACTGTGTTGGGCATTGGTTGTGTGCAGTTAGGGGAGTGTTGCTTTGTGCTGTTCCTTTGTTGTCTTTAGTTCAGAGGAATTATCCATTATGTTACCACCAACCCCTAGTGGAACAGGGCTTAGGACTCTCTTGTATTTCCTGACTGCCTGCTAGTTTTCTCCTACTATGAAGGCAAGGTCTGACGGCTTTAGTCACAGGGTGCCTTCCTGAACCATGCCTTATGTGTACTGTGCTCTGCCTCATCTTCTGCTCACCCTCCTGTGCACAAATGCAAAGGCTACACAGTGTCCTAATGAACTTCATAGTAGTTTCAGGTACTGGAGATGGGAGGGAGGCTTAAAGAGGCCTTTCCTTGCTTTTCCACTTTAGCTCATGTTATCTTTCCTTAAGTCAAGAAAAGGGAACAATTACTTTATAACAGTATTGCACAGGCTTTACTCGGTTAGGGCAAAAGAGTATTTAATTTTCAAGTACTTGCAGCCGCCGTTTCTTTCTGGCTTCAGACAGTGAGGTGTCAGTCACTCAGAAACAGCAGGTGCTGCTATGGAATGGTAGCCAGGGAGAGACAGAAGGCAGGCTAGAGGGGAAGCAGCTGATGTACGACTTGAAATACGATCGTGTTGCATGGCTAGTTACTCAGTCTTCCTGAGAACTCATTGTGTGGGGCAGCTTTCCACCACTCTAACAAATCTCCTCCAAGGGCACAATCCTGATGAGTGGACTCAGTATATCAAACCTACTGAATCCACTTTGGTGGCGGAGTCCATTTGGTCTTCCATCTTAGATGTTCTGCCACCTCAGAACAACACCAAGCCAGGACCAGGGCTTAAATGCAGGATCATATAGAGAATACGCAGGATAAAGCTATAGCGTTTATATAGACAACATACAGTCTTAAATGTAAGTAAGCTTTTATAAGCATTATATTGTATTTATATTTTATATCCTAGGAAAACAATTGTTATCCATAGTCACATGGTCTGTAAGGGATAGACCAAGGGTTTCATACTCAATGTGTCAGGTCTTACAGTTCAAATCCCTACACAGTCTGAAAGATCACTGGGGTCCAAAACAGTTTATAAAGTGTTTGGAATGCAGCTTAATGAGGAATGTTTGCCTAGCACACAGGAAGCTTTGAGGTCAATCCATCCCAGTGTCATATTACAATATTACAATAGTAATAATTATCATGATTGTCATCATAATAGAGTTTATAAAAGATTTAAATATTAGATCCCATTTGAGCACCAAAGATAATTGTTTAGAAGATAATTAAATTGCTCATGGAAAATGACTCTGTGTAAAGTGAAAGTGGGATCAATGATCAAGATAAATTATGGTGCACGGATACTGCAGATATCCTGAGAATGACCTTGAATGGTTACTAATGGAGAACTTGTAGATGTTTTTCACTTATTTGGAGTTTCAACATTATATAGGCCCATTAATATCTATAAAATTGGCAGATAATAGTAAAAGATCTTCCTATAAGAAATCCTGTGCTAGCCAGCATAGAAATATCAATCTGGGGGCAAGTAAACAGAAAGATGGTGGGAGCTTTTCTCAAGTGGCAGATGTAGAAGTGACTGGACCTCAAGAGGAACATTAGAGTATTCAAATCACGGACAGACAGATCCTGAAGAAACCTTGGACATCACTGCACTCAGCCTCTTCATTGGCAGAGGAGGGGACAGTAAAGAGGAATAGGAAAAGGAAATCAGCTTCCCTAAGACAATGAATCATCACCCTCTTAGCAGAATGGAAAATGGACATTAATTCCTTAAAAGATTTTCTATCCTTTGCCCTCCCCCAAAAAAATCAATGCCTTATAAAAATGTGATCTTTAGCCTCTGCCCTGACTGCAAAATTTAACTAGCATGGAAAAAATGAACATTTTTGAAACATTAACTTTCTCTTTATAAGCTACATAAATTTAAAATGATGCTCTAATACTCATTCCATCAAGTCTATGTTCTTTTTTCCTTCAGCTAAGAAGAAAATATTCCCCTCTCTCCTTTTCACCTGTGTTCCTTTCCTCTCTCTTTCTTTGATTAATTTATTCCTTCGTACATACATTATTTTGTTTACAAAAGCATTGTATGTCAATCATGTAAAACGTGGGGAGAGCTGAAATGAGAGTCATAAGTATATACTAATATTGCTGCTCCCAGAAGATGACAATTGGCACTTAACATGTAGCTCCAGAATCCTTCCACCCCTTTTTTCCTTTTCTGCTTTCACATAATACTTTTTGTGATTCCAATGAAAAAAAAAATTCACTCTAAAACACACTACTAACTCTTATAACTCCAATTATTGCACCATATTCCCAGACAGAATTTTATGGACACAAAGATTTCATTGACTATTAGTCAGGAGTATTTACACACCAGTCCCAACTGTGACCTTTGTGCAAATGGGAACATGTAGTTTGTGTCAAGCTCAGCACAGGATTCCCTTCAGGCAATGAGATGTTAGGCAGTATGATAGGAGTGAAAGCTGAAAGGTGCAAGCATGGATGAGTTGCATCAGCTCTGTGTGAAGGGTTTCTGGGCAATATTTGATACCTATTCTACCTGAGCACAAAATACAGCAGGTATGACCTGGACCTGTCCACTTGAGGCACGTAGATTCACCCAACTGACCCATACCTAAGAGAAACTATAAATTACTATTGATATAAATAGCTGAACACTGGAAAAAGGAACAAGTCATCAAGAAAGAAATATTCCTTCCTTATAATCCCCTTTGATTTTTTTGAGTATGTGGTTTCTATCTCAGTACCTATTTCACTGCCCACAAGAGTGAATCAGATCTCTGTTTCCCTAGGAGTGCTTTAATGTTGAAATAAACATATAATTCCAGCAAAGCATGATAGTGCATGCTTATTATTACAACACTGAGGATAACATTCAGGCGTGAAGATGGAGACTTCAAGGTCAACGATGGCTACATTATTCTCAGTACTTGCTTCCTTTAAGCTGGCATTCTTCTGTTCATTTATCCCATTTGCTGAGACAGAGTAGAGCATATCCTCTTCTTTGCGTTAGTTACCTTCTTTCGAGACAGACTCTCATATAGCCCAGCCTGGCTTTGAACTGGCCATGTAACCAAGTCTGCCCTTGAAACTGATTTTCTTCCTTGTATATCTGAAGTATAAGCATCACAAGCCTACACCAATGTACCCAGCTGTCTTCGCTACTTTTGCATCAGTGTGACCACAAAACTCAGAAAGAACCTAAAGGAAGACAGAATTGTTTCATCTCACAGTTCTAGAGGGGTTCAGTGCATTATGGCAAAAAATGACATAGCAGCAGAAATCTGTGGCAGTCACATGCTACTGCACTAGGAACAGGAAGTACAGCAGGGACTAGGAAACATGTATGATCTTTAGAGATTTGCCTTTACTGTACTACTTTTGCCTGCTCGATGCTGCTTCCTCATGGTTTTACAGCTTCAGTGATACTACCCAGAGAATACGTGGTCAAAACATAAACCAATTCATACTATAATTCACTTTTTAATTTTGATTTATTGCTATCTCATTGTGTCTATTTGCAGAAGTCCATGATGGAGCAGGAAGCAGAGATTAGGAATTCTGACACTCTACTTTCTCCTCTTGCCCCCTTTGTTTTGTCTGGATCCTCAGCTTAAACAATGATATCACCTACACTTTCCCTATGCATTAACCCTCCATGGAAGTTCTCTAACAAACACACTACCACCTAGATGATTCTAAATCTAGTAAAGCTGAAGGTGACACTATACCATCACTGTTCTGAAGAACTTGGTCCTGAAAACCTGACCAGAATGGCAGGCAAAGAAAGGATAGACTCATAGACATGTATAGAAAAGTTGGCACAGGGTGGACCATGCACTCTGAAAATGATACACCACCACCAACCTGGAAACTCAGCATTTTTTTTGTACATCTGAATTAAAGAGGGGGTTTATTGTAGAAAACTAAATAAGGAGATGGGGTTAGCAAATCTCTGTAGGAAATTTCAGTAAGGGAGAAGCCTGGGGCTGTAGTCTTCCCAAAGGATGCTGTGAATGATAGTTTTGGCACACAAGGGTCAATTGTTAATAAACACTTATATATGAGTAAGAGAAGTGCTTGACATTTCTCTGGCCTGATCTTCAGAAGGCTTTGCCATTCCTGTGGGTCTGAGACATTGGAATTTTTGACATGCTTGAGTGCATATCAATAAACTGAGAATTTCATCTGCTCACCACAATCACAGCCTATATCAGAGGCTACAAGCTCTTTAAAAACATTACCTTCTTTAACCTCTGCGTGAACATCTTTAATGTTGACAGGCTAGGTATCTGTTTCTTTGGTTGGCATGCCTTGGCTACTACTGAGGAAAACACCACTCTTCCTCATTGCATATAACTACAAGAGGACTAATAAAGTAAAGCTTCTTCTGGAAAACAACTGACCATATGAATCAATCTTGAACAGGCAGACACTACCATGAGATCAATCTTGCAGGTAAGCTAACTGTGGACTTTTGTTTCCAATCTTCCTTCATGCTCTGCCCCCACTCATCACTCTATCTGAGCATCCAACTTCAGAAGGCATTCCTTAGGAAGCCAAGGGCCACGCCAGCTAGGAAACTAGGTAAACTAACTGTAGATCTTCACTTATCTCCCCTCTCCTCTTAATGCAATGTTCCAGTCTCACTCCCAGCTCTGTAGCCGACCACCTGCTGCAGCTGCCTCCTCTGCACTGTAGCCAGGTCTAGCAGATCACAAGACCTTTCCCTGCAAATCTTTCCCATCAATCATTCTGTTAACTCAGCAGGTATTCAATGGGAACATGCTGCCATTAGACACAGAAGAGGCCTTTGAAAATCTCAAATGCCAACTCAAGATAAAAGTCATGGAGAAACTGGGCATATGAGGGATATATATTCCAACCTAATAAAAGTTTACAGTAAGCCAATAGAAAACATCAAATTAAATGGAAAGAACTCAAAGCAATCTCATTAAATCAGGACCAAGACAAGGTTGTATATTCTTCCTATCGCTATTTGATATAGTGCTTAAAATCTGAGGTAGAACACCAAGACAACAGGAGATCAAGGGTATTCAAATTCGAAATGAATAGGTCAAAGTATTATTTGCAGATGATATGACAGTATGCATAACTGGCCCTAAAAATTCCAATGGGAAATTCCTACAAATAGTAAACACTTTCAACAAAGTAGCTGGATACAAAATCAACTCACAAAATAAATAGCCTTCACAAATACAAATAGCAAATGAAATGAGAGAAAAGTCAGGAAAACATTACCTTTCACACTAGCCTTAAAAAATATAAAGTGTCTTGGAGTCATTTTAATCAAGAAAGTGAAAGACTTGCATGACCTTTAAGTTTCTGAAGAAAGAAATTGAAGACATTAGAGTACAGAAAGACCTCCATGCTTGTAGATTGGTAGGATTAATTTTATTAATGGCTATAGTAAAAAACAGACATTCTGCCAAAAAACGATCTACAAATTTAATGCAATTTTAATTCAAATTCCAATGTACTTCCTTACTGGTTTTGAAATAACAATTTTCAGCTTCATATAGAAAATTTAAAAATACAGGATATCTAAAACAATCCTGAATAATAAGAGAACTGCTAGAGGTATCACCCTTATTGACCTCAGATTGTACTACAGTGCTATACTGATTAAAATCAGTATGGTCTTGGAATAAAAATGGAATGTCTGACCAGTGGAATTAAATTGAAAACACAGACCAAAAAATTTACACTCCTATCAACATGTGATTTTTTTAAATAAAGGAGCCAAAAATGCCCATTGGGAAAGGTACAGCATCTTCAACAGATGGTGCCATTCAAATAGGGTAGTTGAATGTAAAGGAATCCAAATGAATCCATATTTATCAACCTACACTAAACTCAAGTCCAAGGGGTCAAAGACCTCAAAATAAAACTAGACACATTGAATTTGACTGAAAAGTAAGTGGGGAATAGTCATGAACACATTACCACAGGAGGCAACGTTCTGAACAGAATACTGATAGTGCAGGCAATAAGATTAACAATTAATAAATAGGACCTCATCAAATAGAAAAGTGTCTGAATAAAAGACACCTTTATTCAGAAAAAAAAACAACAGCATATATAGTGGGAAAATATTTTTATTAACTATACATCTTATAGAGGGCTGACATGCAAAATATATTAAGAATTAAAAATTAGATTATCAAGAAAACAATCCAATTGAAACTTGGGTACAGATTTAGGTAGAAAATTAACAAAAGAGGAAACTCAAATGGCCAAGAAACAGTTTAAAATGTTCAATGTCTTTAGCCACCAGCGAAATGCAAATCAAAATTATTTTGAGATTCCATCTCATACCCATAAGAATAACTGAGACCAATAAAACAAGTAATAACTCATGTTGGTGAGGATGTGGAGAAGGGGACACTCCTCCATTTGCTGGTGGGAGTACAAACTTGTATAGCTGCCAAGGGCATCAGTGTGGTAGCTTCTGATGAATATTGAAATTGATCTACCTCAAGATCCAGCTATACCACCCTTCTGCCTATAACAAAATATGTTTCACCCTGAAATAGAAAATAACATAGATGTTTCTCAACAAATGAATAAAGAAAATGCCATACATTTGCACAATGAATATTACTCAGACACTAGAAAAAAAATTATCCAGAGTAAGGTTACCCACATCCATAAAGGCAATATGGTATGCATTTGGTTGTATGTGTATATTAGCTTTTAAGTAAATGATAATCAAGCTACAATCCATAGAATCACAGAGGTTGGGTGTAGAGTATGGGACTAGGGAGGGACAGATAGATTTCCTTAGGGAATGGAAATATGGGTCAATTTGGGTGGCAAGGAAGAGACTGGAATTGGAAGATCAAGTAGAGAGCTGGAGACAAGAGAAGGACAAGGAAGAAATATGGAGAGACAGCTAAACTTAAGAGCCATTTGAGAGGTAGTATGGAAACCTAATTAGAAGCTTCCTAACATACATACATACACATATGAAGGTATTCAGAATGAAATCGTCATATAATAGGGGAGAATGAAGCCCAGCTCACCATCTCTTTTCACCAAGTGAAGCATCCAGTACTGAGAATGGGTTACATCTAATTGACTAGTTGGCAAAGAGGTCCCACAGGAACGCTCAAATAACCCAGTCTGTTGCCAGGCTGTAGATTTGTCTCTCTACAAACTGATGGTAAGAACCCATTGCCAAAGACAACACCTACACTTACTCAACTCATTTAACATGGAGAGGTTGAACTGGAACCTACATAGAGCCTTCAGCTCTATATGCTAGTTTCTTTGGTACCAGAAGGTACTCTGCTACCAAGGTAGAAAAGTAATCACCAATCCAGCCACAAAACTTCGTATCTACAAAGGTATCCTGTCTGCAAGACAGGTGCAAAGTTTGTGGGAGTAACCAACCAGTATGTGATTTGCCTGAAGCCCTGCTCCACAAGATGGTACCTATACTTGATGTTTCTTGGGTGACTAAGAACCTGAGGACTAGATGTGACAGGGATGTAGGGTAAAGCCTAATACTAAAATATATGCGTAACGCCCTGCATCAGTCTGCATCATTTGTGATCCTAAAGGTGGAAGAAGTTGACACATTGCCATCCTTAGCCCAGAAGCAATCCCCAATGATAATCATTGCCAATGAAAATTTAGGTTTTTTTTTCCCCAGGGAGTCTCATTGGGCAAATACAGTACTCTTAAGGGTAGGCTAGATGCCCAGAAGTAAAGGATCAATTAAAAAAAAATGAACTCAGTGGCATGAGGTTCCTTGTCTCATAATGTCAATGCCTGGACTTTAACTTTTCTTTTAAAAAAATTATCTTTACTTTATTTTATTTATATATTTTTTCTTCTCTTTTTGTTACTTTATATGCCCTTTGTCTACACATTTTGGCTTCCCATTTGGTGTTTTATGAGATTCCTGAGTGTGTAAAGAAGTGAGTCACTGTGTCTATCTGTTTTTCTTGTGCTTTTTTTTCCCCCCCTTAGACTTCTTTTCCCTTCTGTTTGTATTTTGTCCTACTCAAATGTGTTAAATTTTGCTTTGTTTTAATTAATTTTTTAACTTTTATTATTAAGCCCTAAAATCCTGTTTTCTAATGGGAGACATAAATGTGATGGATCTGTGTGGGAAGGTACTGGGAGGAACAGAGTAAAGGAGAACTGTAATCAGGATATATTATGCAAAGAAAACAATCTCTTTTCAACAAATGGAAAATAAAACAAACAAACAAAAATATATGAGAGGATAAAACAAAGAGTAGGGAGGAAGTGTAAGTATTTATCATGCCCAGCAGAAATGAATACATTCGAAGAGGCGTCTGTTTCCTTGTCTTTGGCCGTCTAATCACTGAAGAAATGAAGCCCAAGAAATTAACATTTCCCAGGGAACCTCAGGGGCCCGGGGAAGATAGGGATAAGAAAAGACTAAAATACTGGGAGCAGGCAAAGGAGGAACTTGTAACCCAGAGAAATCCTTACAACTAATCAGAGGAACCTGGAGGGGAGACTGGAGCTGAGAGTGTTAGGTGCCAACTCCACTTTGGTTGAGATGTTTAGTTTTTCAAATTTCTGTCTCTCATCTTTTATTTAAATCCCCATGACAGGGCTCTGAAGACAAACTTGTGCAAGGGCAAGAG
Organism: Acomys russatus; assembly: GCF_903995435.1. Taxonomy (NCBI): domain Eukaryota; kingdom Metazoa; phylum Chordata; class Mammalia; order Rodentia; family Muridae; genus Acomys; species Acomys russatus. The sequence goes on from NC_067139.1 coordinate 64,973,818, forward strand.
GAGGGCCACTCATTGTCCTTTGAACCTCTTCCCAACATGACCACACTGGATAGATCTCTTGCATTCTGACTTTTACAATTAAAAATATATCATCCTTTCTGACAGTGACTCCCCAGGATGATCCAAGAAGATTCATTGAGATACAAAAACAGTATCCTCATTTCTACGTCTTTAGAGCTTCATCTCTATTTTTGAATACTCACTTAAGTCTCTGGAATTTATTTTATTCACTAATGTACATTTGTTTCTAATTAAAAGCCCTTCAATAGAGACAAGATTTGCAAAAACTAGATTGATATTTTAGCTTGGCTTGTTCTTAGGACATTTTGCTTTTATTTTTAAGCAGTTTACTATGTATTTTATTTTACTTATATTTTTACAGTAAACATTTTGAGTGATTCATAAAAATAAAACTAAAAATTGTATCACCACCGCCGTGATACTGCTTTGGTTCTCATTTCCTGTGTCTCTTTATAGAGCTCTCTGTGGTTCACATGTGCTGTTTCTACGGTGAGGAACGCCTCACGGTACTGCTCTATCTTTCAGACTTCTAGCCTTGTTTTGTCACTTGCATTTCCTTCTCATCTACCACTCACAAGTCATTGGGTGTATTTGTGTTCTCCACCTATAAATCTAAATATACATAGCTGCTATAGATAAATTCTGTTGTTTTAGCAAAACTGGGAGATATAGTTGCATTTTGCAGTCCTCACTACCCTATCATCGTGGTAATCTATTCAAATTAACCTAACTACACAATCAGTTAGTAATGAATTTTGTGGATAAGCTGACCATTATTCAACCATCCTCACACTGATAGGCTTTTTTTTTTTTTCAGTTGTTGTAATTTGACCATTAAATTAATGATGAAATGATTATTAGGAGCAAGTAACTGGGGAAACAAGTAAGTATACTTGATAAGGTAACTGATATCTTACCAAATAGATACATAAAATGTAGGCATATAAAATCAATATCATCTGTAATAGACATACATGTAGAAAAATACAATTATGTTTTGATCATTGATGAGCTCCATATATGATGGTAGACCCATTAAATTATAGTGGTACTGAAAATTCCTGTCACCCAGTGAAACTGTTGCTATTATAATGGAGCAGGGAAACACATATTCATGTGTTTATTATAATCATGGAATAAGCACACCTACTCCGCAGAGGGTTTTATTTTTGTAACAGTACAGCATGTATAATTATGTAAAGTATATTGTACATGATAATGATAATAAACAACTATGTTACAGGTTTGTGTATTCACTGTGTTAAAGTTTTTGTCATTATTTTATGGTATATTCTTTCCTCTTACAAACAATATTTGGATTAAATCTCTCAGTAGCCTCTCACTCTTCATGCTTGAATAAGTACAATCCATATTGTTTCACAATGATGAAATCACCTAAGGACACTTTTCTCGGAACACCCTCATGTCATTCATGTCATTAAATGATGCATGGCTACAGTGATCCATGGTAAATAGTCAATTGAATAGATTTCTTAGGATTAATTTTAATAATAAAAGCATTCAACTTAACAAGAAAAAAACTATTAAATCTTAAAATACATAAATAGGAATAAGTATAACATCCAATATTTTAGAATATGTCTTGATAACATAAGACAAGGATTTTCTCCAAAAGTCATATTACATGTATGAATATATTTAATTCAATTTCCTTTGTAGGATTTATTTAGTTAGTTAGTTAACATCCTGGTTGTAGCCCCATCCCTCCTCTTCTCCCAGTTCTTTGATCCTATTCCCCTTACATTATTCCTCAGAAAATGGAAGCCATCCCTTCCCATCCACCCCAGCTCACCAAATCACATCAGGCCTGAACCTGTCCTCTTCCCTGTAGTCTGGCAAGCCATTTCTGCCAGGGGGAAGTAATCAAAATCTGGCAACAATGTCCATGTCAGAAACAGCCCCTGCTCCCAATTCTAGAAGAGCCCCATGAAGTCTGAGCTGTCTATTGGCTACATCTGTGTAGGGAGCCTAGGTCTAGTCCATGCATGGTCCTTGGTTGGTGCTTCAGTTTCAGCAAGCTCTGTTGGTCTTCTTGTGCAGCTCTTGCCACCTCCAGTTGTTTTCTCCTCAGCCCCTAACACACACACTTTTGCACAAGACACCCTATGCTTTGGCTATGAGTCTCCCACATCTGTTTGGATCCATAGCTGTGTGTAGCCTCTCAGAGTATAGCCTCTTGTCTATGAAGATAGCAGAGTATGGTTAATAGTGTCAGGAGTTGGACTCTCTCCCATGGGCTGGGTCTCAAGTGAGCCAGGCATTCATTGGAGATCCCCTAAAACTCTGCTCTATCTTTATTCCTGCACATTTTGTAGGCAGGGTAAATTTTGGGTCAACGTTTTTAATGCATGGGTTGGTATTCCTCACCCTCCACTAGGACTCTTATCTAGTTAGAGGGTGTCCTCTTCAGTACCCATGAGCCCTGTTACTAGGAATCTCTGCTAGAGTCCCCCTCAAATGCTCCCAGGAGCTTACTCTGACTTGGATCTTCAGCCTGTCACAAAGATGCCCCTACCCAGAGTCTCTCTTTTCTCTGCAGGCCTTCTGTCCTCCTGCCTTCAGCTCTCCCCAGCTCTGATCTCCACCCTCACATCTCTCTGTTTTCCCTGTTCTACCTTGTTTCTCCTCTCAAACCACTATCTCTGTCTATTTTCCCTTCTGAGTGAGATTTAAGTATCCTTTCTTGGATCCTCTTTGCTACTTTTCTTCTTTGATTCTGTGTATTTTAGTATGTCAATCCTGTACAATATAGATAAAAAAGGGAGTACATGCCATGTGTGTATGGGTCTGTGTTACTTTACTCAAAATGATCTTTGCTAGTTCCATACATTTGCCTGTAGACTTCATGATTTCTTTGTTTTTGATAACTGAGTAGTATTCCATTGTGTTAATTTACCACAGTTTCTTTATCCATTGTTCAATTGAGGGACAACTAGGTTATTTCCAGGTTCTGGCTTTTATGAATAAAGCTGTTTGAACATAGTTGAGTGAGTGTCCTTGTTGTATAGTGGATTGTCTTTTTAGTATACACCCAGGAGCGGTATAGCTGGGTCTTGAGGTAGAGGTATTCCCAGTTTTCTGAAAAAGCATCAGATTTATTTCCAAAGTGGGTGTACAAGTTTAAAACCCCACCAGCAATGGAGGAGTGTTCCCTTTTCTCCACATTCTCACCAGCATGTGCTGTCAGTTGAGATTTTGATCGTAGCCATTCTGAGCAGTTGGAATCTCAGAGTTGTTTTGATTTGCATTTTCCTGATGACTAAGGATGTTGAGCATTTCTTTAACTGATTCTTGGCCATCCAAGATTCCTCTATTAAGAATTCTCTGTTTAGTTTTGTGCCCCAATTTCTAATTGGGTTTCTTTGTTTGTTGGTGTTTAATTTCTTGAGTTCTTTATATGTTTTGGATATTAGCCCTTTGCTAGATGTAGGACTGGTGCAGATCTTTTCCCAATCTTTAGACTGTTGTTCTATTGGCAGTGTTCTTTGTCTTATAGAATCTTTTCAGTTTCATGAGGTCCCATTTATTAATTGTTGATCATAGAGCCTGAATTGTTGCTCTGTTCAGGAAGTTGTCTCCTGTGTCAATGATTTTGAGACTCTTACCCACTTTCTCTTTTAACAGATTTAGTGTGTGTGGTTATGTTGAGGTCTTTGATCCACTTGGACTTGAGTATTATGCAGGGTGATAAATATGGATCTATTTGTATTTTACTACATGTAGACATCCAGCTAGACCAGCATGATTTGTTGAAGATGCTCTGCTTTTTTTCCCCCACTGTCTGGTTTGCTCCTTTATCAAAAATCAAGTGTCAGTAGTTGTGTGGGTTTATTTCTGGGACTTCAATTCAATGGCATTAAACAACTAGTTTATTTCAATGCCAGTACCATGCAGTATGTATTACTATTGTTCTATAGTATAACTTGAAGTCAGGGATGGAAATATCTCCAGAAGATCTTTTATTGTATAAGATTGTTTTAGCTATTCTGGTTTTTATTTTCCATATGAAGTTGAGTATTGTTATTTCAAGGCCTGTAAAGAATTGTCTTAGGATAGGATCAAAGATGGTGGAGCCAATTGCAAATGGTATCTGAACAGCAGAAGAGCAGCGATTGCAGAGCAACTGGCAAGCTCTGCTGTGGAAGACAAAATTCCAGCATCTGTGTTTCCTGTGTAACCACACAGATGAACGGGGTGCAGGCTATCCTGATGAAATCTGATATGCTGTGGTCAGACAGTCAGAGAGGAGCCCCCTTGCCCCATCAGAGGTCTAGGGGAAGACAGGGTTGGAACAAGTAAAGAAAATCAATAGAATGGTTCAAGATCCGAAGATGGAAATAGAAACAATTAGGAAATCACAAAATGAGGAAATTCTGGAGATGAAGAACTTAGGGAAGAAAAGAAAAACTACAGAAGTAAGCATCATCAACAGAATACAAGAGATGGAGGAAAGAATCTTATGCGCAAAATAATTGAGAAAAATGATATATCCATCAAAGAAATTGTTAAAAAAAAAATCCCTGACACAAAACATCCAAGATATCAAGGACACCATGAAAGACAAAACCTAAGAATTATAGGAATTCAAGAAAGAGAATATTTCCAGCTCCAAGGCCCAGAAAATATTTTCAACAATGTCATTGAAGAAAAATTTCCCAATCTAAAGAAAGATATGCCTATAAACATAAAAGAGGCCTACAAAACACCAAATAGATTAGACCAGAAAAGAAAATCCTCTTGCCACATAATAATCAAAACCTCAGTAAAAATAAAGAGTGAATAAGGGATCATGAACTTTTACCTCAACTAAGCACCAGTTACAGCATGCAACATCTTATTGCAGAAAGCAGCTTTAGCCAGGGCCAACTAAAAATATGCCCGAACAAGATACAGAAGCATAAAATGACCCAAATGTCCAGTTTTCAATATATAAAAATCATTTTATACCACATGCTGGGTACTACTACAGACTTTTATAAAACATAAGGCAGTATATAGATGATGACACCAAAATGGAGGAGATATCAGAATTACTTGAAACTAACTATAAGATATCCACCATGCTTTAGCATGAGATGCTTTACACATTTGGAAAAAGACAAAAAAATATTTCCACAAAGAGAGAGAAGACATAAAGAATCATCAATAGAAATTGTAGGGACGATAAATACATTAATACATTTTAGAATTTAAATTTTAAAAAATCTCAATGAATGGAGTCAGAAGAATGAAAAGACAGAGGAAATAATGAGCCAACTGTAGAATAGAAATCATCAGATCAGGTGCTTAAGAGGTACTTAATGGCAGAATGTGTACCTGGCACAAGGCCCTGATGTTAATAATAACTATACTGGAAAAGAGAACTGATGGGTGTGTCTTCATCAACCTAAATGGAGAAAAAAAAATAACAGAGCTAAAAAATAATTTGAAAATTAATAAACAAGGTCTGGGAGTAAATCACAGTGGATAGACATTTGTCTAGCACGTACAAGGAACTGATTCAATCCCCAGAACCACAGTGGGAGGAGAGAGGGGAGAGAGAGAGAGAGAGAGAGAGAGAGAGAGAGAGAGAGAGAGAGAGAGAGAGAGAGAGAGAGAGAGAAAAGAGAAGCAAGTAGATGGCAAGATGTCTCAGCAGCTTACGGCACTTTCCCCAAAGCCTGAAGACTGAAGACCTGAATTCAGTTCTTGGACAAGGACATCCCCAAAGGAGTTTATATATATATATATATATAATGTATGTTTAAAAATAAGCTTTAAAAATCATTTGAATAATTTCATGGCAGCTTCCTTTACAACTCTAAACTAGATAGGATAAAATCTTTCTCTGAAAAAAATCATCCTTGAACTCTTTATTGTAGTATGTCCACACTATGGAAGACTACGTCACTGAGGTTGGGAAGAAGTGGGAGTGAGCCAGGTAGATCAACAAGGCAGAAAACATCTGTAACTGAAGGAAGTTCTGAATCTGAACTTTATTAATGTTGCCAGATAGTACTAGTGCAGAAAATTTAGGGAAAGATACAGGATTGTTTTCAGCATTAACATTAGCTCTAAGTTAAACTTTTAATAAAACTAAAACAATTTAGCCCTCCCATTGAAGGTCTTGCACTGTATGGTTAACAAGGCTTTGTGAAAATATTCCTATCACAGGGGCTTGAAAGAAAAGCAGTTTCCCAAACATGTTATGGTGCTGAGAAAACAAATGTATCCAAATGCATCTTTCTTCCGATTCTTTTACCACATTCCTTTGTCACCAGTACAGTCAAAGGACACTGGTTCTGTCTTTAACCTAGCTTTGTGTGAAGCAATCCATGCTCTCAGACTGTTGTATGAATTCAAGCTTTCTTCAGCATTGCTAATGTTTCCTTATACTTCTGAAAATATATGTTAGTCACTTACATTTCTTTTGCTTGTATATCTAACTATCTTGTATCATTTATTCTTATTTATGTCCAGCTTGGGCCAATTATAAGAACTTATAGCACATATTGTGATATTAGCTCTATGCTTAGCATTTAGATTGAAAATGATTGTATGTTTGTGTATTTTCTTAAAAACATTTAACTATATTTCTAATTCTTTGGAAGCTCAGTGTTTCAAATTATATATTGCAAGGCAGCAGGTGGGTTTTTTTCCTTATAACTTTTAAGTTTTCTATTTAGATTAGAAATATCTTGCCTGCCACCACACTGTTAAAGCATCTCAATAGCTTTTTATTATTCCTTATAGATTTTTCTTTAGCCTTTTTCATTACACATAACTAAATAATCCGTGAGGTTGAGCTTTAACTTTGTTTTGGCTTTCCAAAGTTTTCTAAAAGTCAATATTTTAGAATAATCAATCATATAACCAACGATTTTTAGATGTTCTCCTTCCCAAACTAATATTTCACACATATATGTGTCTGTGGACTCTCTTCCATTCCATCCATTTATCTTCCTGTGTCTGGGTCAGGACAGACTGTTCATTTCTAGGAATTTTAGAATCATTAGGATTGCTAGTGCTGCCTGTCCCATTGCCAGAATATCTGATTCCTATCTTTCCCTCTCCCAGGAAACTAAACAGATATTTCTGGACATGCTCTTTTCTGTAACACACAGTTTAGGTGTAGCTTTGTTGAGGAAACAGCCCCCCAGCCCAGTGCTAAGATCACTAACATTAAAGTTTTGGCTTTCGCTTTGGTATCTCTTCTTTTTGTAATGACCAACTAATGCTAGCACTTAGTGTCTTATTTACCATAGTGGAATTGGAAACATAAATGCAGTTAAATCGTACACAGTTGTTGCAAAAGTTAATCAAAGAATGTGTTTTAAAAGCTTAGCACTGTGTGATGCATGAGGAGGACTTGCCAAATACTGTTTATGCATACAATGCCCCCAAAGCCTTTAGATGTGTTAAGGATTTGGTCCCCAGATGGTGATTGGCTCATGAAGATATCAAATAAACCTTCCATATCAAAAGACTGATGCATTGATGACTTCATAGCTGAATGGACTATTAGGAGATGGGCCTGACCTGAAAAAGTCGGTCACAAGAGGTATGTCTTTGAAGGATGTGTTTTGACTCCCTCCCATTCTTCCTTTTTCTTGAACGTCATCAACTAATCATTCTTCCTTGATCATTCTCCTGTAGCATGATGTTTTTGCATTGCCTAAATACAATGGAACCAAACAACCATGCTCTGAAATTCTGAGCCAAAATAAACTTTTTCTCCTTGAAGTAGTGTGTTGTGGCTATTTTCAGTGGAAAGCTAATGAATATGCTATAATTACTTGTGGTATTTTTTGTTTAGTTATGGTCAATCTCAGCCTATCATACTTAATGCTTCTGTTTATGTACAAAAATTCATATTATAAACTTTTCTTCTTATCACACTAGACTTTGAGTCCTGTCTTAAACCAAACACAGTATGCATAAGATTTTTCCTCCACAAATGCCAGTCTTAACCAAAATAGTTTAATAAACCACAATTTAAACTAAACAACAGCATGACTACTAATTTTCTTACATGGTCAAGACAAATAGAGCACACAGTCCTCAGCTCATAATATTTTACCTCTGGTCACTAGACTGTGTGTGGGTTTTCCCAGAAACACTAAACAATACTTTAGTTGGACAGTAGTTGAGTGTCTTATAATGCAATTAAAATTCAACACTACCTGGAAATACAGCCACTTCCCACTTTTCAAGGTCCTGATCCTACAAGACTGGTCCCAATTCAGATGTCAATCACAAGATTGGGGCACCAGGGATTCCAGAACTTTGTTACAACTGGCTATATACCCTGTTAGTTTCCAAGACCCCTCCCTTAGGTGTGACTAATTAGATAGAGCATCTTACAGGGCTTGTGCTATAAATGTATGAATGTATTTTAGAAGATATTGTACACAGATGGGCCAGCAGATAGAAGATCCACTATAGGTCAAGGTATATAAGAAGAGATGCATAATGTTCTTGCTTTCTCCAAGTGGGCATACCATAGCAGGCACCTTCACTTATGTATTCAGCAGACAGGAAGCTCTCCAAACTCTATTCCTTTTAATTCTGTGGGATTTTCATTATGTAGATATGTTTGATTGCATTGCTGGCCATTGGTCATCAACTCAGTCATCATCTCCTTTTGTTTACAGAAGGTCAGGCAGTGAGGCTTAAAATTAAAAAACAAACAAACAAACAACAATAACAAAAAAAAAACCCTTATTCATGCTTTTAGTTCTCCTGTCAATGATCCGTGCCCTAAAACTTTCCAGAAACATTCTAGGAGGGGTAACACTAGAAGAGATGCTTCTATCATCCACGATATTCCAAGGTAGAAGATAATAGTATTTAGGAAATGACAAGGTTTGGGACAAGTGAAATGGCCTAGTGAGCGAATGCAGGGCTTGCCAGAAAAGCACTACAGCATGAATTCAATCCCATGATCCCACAGTAGAAGAAATGAACCAAGTCCTGAAAATTGTCCTCTCACTTTCACACCTATGCATGTGCATACCTCCCACAATTCACTGATACATATATATATACACATTTACACTAGTAATAAGTAATTATTATTGTTGTTGTTGTTACTGTTATAGATTAAACAAAGAGAAATTAGAAAAGTCTTTAAAGCTCTATGTGAAAACTGGAATGAAAAACCAAGTATTTTAACAAAATATTTTCCTACAGTCCTAACCAATAAGGTTTTAGAAACTCTGTTAGGAAGTTTACTGTATAATTCTCAGTTATTTAAAACCAGGCAATGACTAACTTTATGCACCTTAGTGAAATACACTTGATGATTACAATGAATGACAACACATTTTACTTAGAGAAACATACCCTAAACACAACTGTGCCTTTTAGATGCCTGAGATCAAGGTCACACTATAATTGGATGTGTACAACTATGTTCCTTTGTAAGAATTTTAAAAGTGTGAAAAAGTGATAGCCGGGCATGGTGGTGCATGCTTTTAGCCCCAGCACCTGGGAGGCAGAGGCAGGGAGATCACTGTGAGTTCAAGACCAGCCTCATCTACAAAAGTGAGTCAAGGAGAGCCAGGACTGTTACACAGAGAAACTATGTCTTGGGAAAAAAATTATATTCTCAGGAAGAAGCTCCGATTCATCACAAAAGGATGTCTACCTTGGAGAAAGGAGATGTGAATGATTGTTCAGCTCACTCTTTCCAACATACATATGCAGTGTTACTTGCAAAAGGAGGCTCCAACAACTCTACAGGAGAAAACGGGAGTTGATCTTTATGCAGGGAAGTCCCAAGATAACTCCTGAGTCTAGTGCCTTTGAAACAAAAACTCAAGGAAGGAGATAGAGAAAAAAAAAAAAAAAGGTATGGGAGAAGTGTTACAGTATTTTGTATCCGTTCAGCCTTCAAAGCAAATAACTGACACAGGGAGACCGAAACGTACTTTAAAGCTGCCAGAACTTCACTGGACAGAATCTGAACTGATTCTAATCTACTCGTAAACTAAACAAACTACTCTAAACCTTATAACATACATATATTCCAAGCACTTGCCACTGTGACCCCTGGGCTGTTCCATGTCAAGTTCCCACCATTATCCTCCAACTGGTCAAAAAACCTCCTCCCTCTCCAACCGTCCAACTTTTCCTCCCTCTCCAGGAAGTCCCACCTTCCACTTCCTGTCCTCCTGCCCAGTTGATTGGCTAAACAGTGCTTTACTGATGGTTGATACATTCACTCAGTATTCTTCCATAGAGAAGCAAAACAAGGAGGGGGCAATAGAAAAAGAGGAGGAGGAAGGGGAAGGAGGAAAAGGAGGGAAAGCAGGAAGGAAAGAAGGAAGGAAGGATAGAAGGAAGGAAGGATAGAAGGAAGGAAGGAAGGAAGGAAGGAAGGAAGGAAGGAAGGAAGGAAGGAAAAATGAACCTGAGAGGAAAGGAGAGGATTAAAAATTGACATGAGCTCAAGGTTGTTTCCCACTTTCTTTTCTAACAGATTTAGTGTTTCTGGTTTTATGTTGAGGTCTTGAATCCATTTGACCTGAAGTTTTGTGCAAGGTGGTAAATGTGGATCTATTTGCATTTTCTACATGCTGGCATCCAGTTATACTAGAACCATTTGTTTAAAATGCTTTTTTTCCCATTGTATGGTTTTGGCTTCTTTGTCAAAATTCAAGTATCCATATATATGTGGGTTTCTTTCTGGGTCTTCAATTTGATTCCATTGATGTTAGTACCATGTAGTTTTTTATTACTGTTTCTCTGTAGTACAGCTTGAAGTCAAGGATGGAGATACCCCCCAGAAGTTCTTTTATTATATAGGATTATTTTAGTTTTTCTGAGATTTTTGTTTTTCCATATTAAGTTTAGAATTGTTCTTTCAAAGTCTGTAAAGAATTATGTTGATATTTTGATGTGAATTTCATTGAATCTATAGGTTGCTTTTGGTAAGGTGACCATTTTTACTATATTCATCCTACTAATCCATGAGCATGGGAGATCTTTCCATCTTCTATCTTCTTCAATTTATTTTTTTCAGAGACTTGAAGTTCTTGTCATACAGGAGCCAAGATGTGCCTACAAGATGTGCACGGATAAAGATACAACAGGGACTGAGGGAATATCTAATCAATGCTTCGTTCTACCTGAAACCCACCCCATAAAAGAGAGCCAACTCCTGATGCTATTAACCACATTCTCCTGTGCTTACAAACGGGAGCCTAGCTTGGCTGTCTTCTGAGAGACTCCACCCAGCAATCAATTGAAACAGATGCTGAGACTTACAGCCAAACATTGGGCAGAGCACATGAGACTTGTGGAATAATGGGGGGAAAGATAGAAGGATATGGAGGGGACAGGTGCTCCTATAGAAGACCAACAGAGACAAGTAACATGGGCTCAGGTGGGCTTGAGGATACTGAAGCAGCCAACCAAGGACCAGCCATGAACTGAACATGAGCCTCCTATACCTATGTACCTTATGGGCAGCTTGGTCTTCCTGTGGTTTCCCTAGTAAGGGGTTATCTCTGACATGGACTCTGTTCCATGCTTTTCAATCACATCTCCTTGGAGGGACTGCCTTGCCAGGCCACCGTGGAAGAGGGCATACTCAGCCCAGATGCAACTTGATATGATGGGTGGGTTAGTGAGACGAGTCCCCTTTTCTGAGTGGTAGGGATGGCAGACACAAGAAGGAAGGAGGGTGTTGGGGTAGAACCAGCAGCAGAGGAGGGAGAGGGCTATGATTGGGATGTAAAGTGAATAAATAAATAAACAAATTTAAAGAAAAGAATGACATGAAGTGAGACCATGAGAGGAAGCAACATCAACAACAACAAAAAAGTGTGGAAAGTTAAGAGGAAGGGACAATGAGGAAAGGAGTTATACACTGGGATGCTTGCAACCAAAGTCTTTCTCATTAGCCCAAAGCACTCATCTTTTGCTTTGTCAACATTGGCTACAGTGGCAGAATGATGCTCAAATATTAACTACTGTCAGTAATACCCAGTGTTTGGAATTCTTCCTCGGATTCCACCTACCATCATAGAGCATTAGCAAACAATGACAGCTTCCCCATTACTACACTTATCCTTAAATGAGACACATCTCAATCCTTTTCACCACTTTTTATTGTCTCTAATTTTTCTGAGTAGCTTTTTTGACCTTTGGTAGAGTAAGACTAATGATTTCAATCTGGTAAAAAATATAATAAAAAGCTCCCTAGGCATTTTATACTGGCCAATGGCAAAGCAACTAGGAGAAATTGGGGATACCTTTGAAATTTTTGGATTAAAAAATCAGATTAAATTATCATTTTTAATGGAGAATCATATAATTGATAAAACAAATAAAAGAAAGATTTTGAGAAAATATTTGTACAGATATATAGTAAGGAGGCGATAACTATAATATTGAAAATCTTTACAAATTTATAATAAAAAAGCAACCACAGAATAGGAGACAAATGTTTGAAAAATTAACAGAAAAGAAAATCAAAGTAATCAATAATCATGTTATTTGGCCTAACTAAGAACAAAGGAGATTTCACTTAAAGTAACAGACTCTCCCTGGCCATCGGAATTTAGCAATCACAGGTCAGGCTTAGACGGAAATGAGCTTCTTTATGGGGAAGCATTTTGTCTAATGCTCCACGGGATTCTGGTCTGTTTGCTCCCAGGCAGTTTGCAAAGCCTCAGCCTCAGCCAGAATCTCTAAGTTCTACCTTTCAGCTCCAAAGGGACCAGGAAAATTGGCCTCCTGGAGTCAGGGCTTTTAGTGGTCAGCTCATCCCTCTCTGCTATAGCACCCAAGTTCTACCTAACATTCCATCTCAGCAAAATCTGCAGCCCAAATCTGCAAAAAAATCAACGTGGTAAACCACACACCTTGCAGTATTCTTGATACTTTGTCACCTTTTCCACTAGAAACTGGCCTGTCCATCTGAATCTTAATTTATAGGACACAGTGAAAGTGACTTTTGGTGACTGCCAAAGTCGAGTTGTAGGCAGCTTCTTAATGGATGCCTCGGCTTCTGGGAGTGCTTTAGACATTCCATCATCAAATCCAGCTGCCGTGTTTTGAAAGGATGACATGAGTCCACTCACATTAGCAGCCTATCCCAGCTCCCAGACATCAACCAGCAATAGTACACAGACCAGCAAGAGATCTCTCCCATCCAGCTGAGTGTTCTTGTCTAACTCAACAACCCAAGACCACAACATGATAGTCTGCTGTAAGAAGCAACCGTGAGATCAGGCAACTCAGAGAATGGTGAAAGATCACAATAAAGATGTGTTTTGACCTTTCGAGTTTTACAGTGCTTTGTTATAAGTCATTAGAATAGGCTTTAATGAAGGTTTGAAAAGGGGGGCAATGCAACATAGAACCCACTTCCAAGATGCATAAAACTTGACAGATGAGTGGTCTGAATTTCAAAAATCAGTACAAGACAACTCAGCCAGTTGATGTGTCAGAGTAAAACAAATTGTGCTAATCACTCATCCTCAAGTGTGCTGTGTCCTCTCCTTACCCTTCTCTGCATATCTGTTCGGGCAAAGTCCACATCAGTGACTGACAATCTCAGATCCTGTTGGTACAAATCTGACATTTCTTCTAATTGGAAAGATAGAAAGCCAGTCTCAAAATGACTCTGGTAATAGAGTCACATAATTGCAGGCAGATATTTCTGGCTCCAGCAAGAACTTGATTCTGGACTCACAGAATAGCACCTCTACTTCCTCGAGATCTGTTTGCTCCCCAGCTCCTCTTGGTGTCCTTCTAGACAGCTTTGAATTCCCCCCCCACACCCCCCCAGAGTCTATGAGTGGCAAGTTTCACATAGTAAGATGGTCAGGCGTGAATTCTGGCCCTGCCTCTAAACAACTGGGTCATGTTCCATGAGTCCTCAGCTGCTCTGGCTTTAATATCCTCTTCTGTAAAATAAGAATAATCAGAGCATGGACCCCATATAGTCACTATATTAATTAGGAGATACATATAAAGCAACTCAAGCTGTGCCCATGATCAACACCAGTAGATGTGTAGTAGCTGTTTATAGTAATAATAGCAGCAAGCACAGGAAAAGAGAATCTATAGCTATGATTTCTCAAAGGGTACTATGCTCCTTCCCAGATTTCCTGAACACACTGTGGGGGTCTCAAAGGAAGCCTGCATCATTTGGCTAAAAATGATATTCACAGCTCGAACATACAGTAAAGAAATAGAGTCAAAGCTGAGAAATGTGTAACTTGCTAAGGAGGATGGGGACACTATTCTAGGAAATCAGCTCAGCTCACTCAGTACGAAACACAGTACCAGATCTTACTACCAGAACATTGTACCCAGCTTAAGGGTACTTTCCATTTTTTTCCCCAAAGAAAGACCAATGGAGATAGCTTCTGTTGTGGAACAAGATGCCCTCACAGTCTTCTTAGAACTTCTCTGTGAAGCCATGTGCCCTTACCAAAGTGGGGCATCCACAGAGCAGCACAAGATTCACTTGTTACTGTCTCTTTGCCTCTTCCTCATATCAAAGCTTTCCCACAATGTTGGCTGGCTAAGGGAGGGGACTAGGTTTTGAGGTCCCTGATATAATTGAACAATTCACTTGCATAGGCCCTTCTACTGTGGGAAAGGCAGTGCTTGGTGTTAAATTCTCCAAGTAAATATCCCTGTTCCTTGACTTTAGGCTGTCATTATGACTGTGGACTCAACTGCATTTGTTTTCCAGAATAAAGCTGGTTCATGCAATCTGTAGCCCACAAATCCTTTCCCAGTGGAGTGAGAGGAAAACGCCACACTACAAATGATACATGTTGTTTCTTAGTCTCAACGAAACATTTCTCTCTCTTGTACATAGTTAATTGTTAATTGAAAGCATAATGAATTATTGCTGCCTATAATTAATTTAGCAAGAGACTTCAGTGAAATATGACTAGGAGTCTTTCTCCAGACTTATCTTGTTTTAGGCAGCAGAGGGAGAGTTGTATGTGCACAAATTCTTTCATAGCCCAGCACGTGTGAAGCATCACAGATTGGTAGGGTGTGGGGAAGGCAGGAAAGACAGCCCAACAAAAAAGATAGCTTCCATGGGGACAGCATCTGTCGCTGGGGCTGTGCAAGTTACACATGGCTCAAGTCAGAAGGATGAAGGCATTGTTGCGGGCAGCCACTGCAAACCCAGAATGGATCAGATAATTAGCTTCATACCCTACATAGCTATCTTCAACAGATTTGCTTTCAAGTTAGGAGTGTCCTGTCAGAGTGAATAGGTCTGATCTCTTCTACACAACAAAACAGATTGGGTCAGGAAGGGAAAGGACTGCAGAAATGAATTATCTGATGGTTTCCCCATTGGGCCAGGTGATCTTAAATCCTATCATAAATGCTTCTAACATAAACTCCAAAGAGTGTAGAACTGATCCTGAAGGTCCAAAGAACTAACATGATAACATATACAATGTGTCACAAACGCCCAGGAAGAGTAATCAACAGCACTGTTAGGACATTTGGGTCCAGATAGCTGATGCTCTTTCTCAGAACAGCCTCTCGTAACCGTGGGCCCACTCTCTCCTCCGTCAGTTTCATTCAGCGTCAGAACTTCCAAGCTGGGAGCTGGGCCAAGAAGTTGAGAGAAAATTATTTTTACCATATTTTATCAATACTCTATAATTAAAATGTCTTTGATTTTTTTTAAGCTATCAATATCATTTTTTCCTCCTTTTGTCCCTTGCATGCTGATTATGTTCTTAACTTACAAAGCTTTTTCTGGTCAGTTCCATTCACAGTAATTTTTCTCCCTGTTCGACCTTCATTCTCACATACTCCTCCTCTCCATCCAGAGGCTCTGTCTTGCCCTCTCTCCTCTCAGAAACACAAACAGCTCTCTAGCAGAGCCAGCAATAGGCATCACTGCAACACTTCCTCCCTCTAATTTGCATATCTTTTTAAAATTTTATTTTATTAATTTATTCTTATTACATCTGAATGGTTATCCCATTCCTTGTATCCTCCCATTCCTCCCTCCCTCCCATTTTCCCCTTACTCCCCTCCCCTGTGACTGTGACTGAGGGGGACTTCCTCCCCCTTTATATGCTCATAGGGTATCAAGTCTCTTCTTGGTAGCCTGCTATGCTTCCTCTGAGTGCCACCAGGTCTCCCCATCCAGGGGACATGGTCAAATATGAGGCACCAGAGTTCACGTGAAAGTCATACCCCACTCTCCACTCAACTGTGGAGAATGTCCTATCCATTGGCTAGATCTGGGTAGGGGTTTGAAGTTTATGGCCTGTATTGCCCTTGGCCGGAGCTATAGTTTGAGTGGGACCCCTGGGCCCAAATCTGACTATCATAATGTTCTTCTTATAGATTTCTAGGACCCTCTGGATCCTTCTACTTTGCTATTCTCCCATGTTTCTCTCATCTAGAGTCCTAATAGGATGTCCTCTCCTCTGTCCCAGTTTTCTGTTAAGTGAAGATTTTCATGGGGAATGCCCCTTGGGCTAGTATGCAGATATAAGTGAGTATATACCATTTGAATCTTTCTGCTTCTGTGTTAACTCATTCATTATGATCATTTCTAGTCCAATCCATTTGTCCACAAATTTTGGGAATTCCTTGTTTGTAATAGCTGAGTAGTATCCCATAGTGTAAATGTACCACAGTTTCTTTATCCATTCTTCTACTGAGGGACACTTAGGCTGTTTCCATGTTCTGGCTATTATGAATAAGGCTGCTATGAACATGGTTAAGCAAAGTTTCTTGTTGTGTGCTAGAGCATCTTCTGGGTATATTCCAAGGAGTGGAATAGCTGAGTCTTGCGGAAGCCCTGTTCCCAGTTTTCTGAGATAGCGCCAGATAGATTTCCAAAGTGGCTGTACTAGTTTGCATTCCCACCAGCAACAAAGGAGTGTTCCTCTCTCTCCACATCCTCGCCAGCATGTGGTGTTGCTTGAATTTTTTATCTTAGCCATTCTGATGGGTGTAAGATGGAATCTCAGAGTTGTTTTGATTTGCATTTCCCTGATGACTAAGGAGGTTGAGCATTTCTTTAAGTGTTTCTCAGCCATTTGATATTCCTCTGTTGAGAATTCTCTGTTTAGTTCCAAGCCCCATTTCTCAATTGGGTTATTTGGTTTGGTGGTGTTTAGCTTCTTGAGTTCTTTATATATTTTGGATATCAGACCTTTGTGCTGGTCTAACTGGATGTCTATGTGTAAAAAAATGCAACCAGACCCATATTTGTCACCTTGCACAAAACTCAAATCCAATTGGATCAAAGACCTCAACATAAAACCAGAGACACTAAGTCACTTAGAAGAAAAAGTGGGGAAGAGCCTGGAACACATTGGCACAGGAGACAACTTCCTGAACAGAACACCAACAGCCCAGGCCTTAAGGTCAACAATTAATAAATGGGACCTCGTGAGGCTGAGAAGCTTCTGTAAGGCAGGAGACATTGTCAAGAGAACAAAGCGACAGCCTACAGACTGGGAAAAGATCTTCACCAACCCTGCATCTGACCAAGGTCTAATTTGCATATCTTTTGCCATATCTTCACACCCTTTTTAAATTGAAAATAAATCAGTCTTTCATACCATGCACCCCAACCACAGTTTCCCCTTCTATTACTGTTCCCAGCTACCCCATTCTTTCCTTCTCCCTCACATCCACTTCCCCTCTATTCCCCTTCAGAAAAGGGCAGCCCTCTAAAAGACAACAACCAAACACAGCAAAACAAGATACAATAAAACAAGGCCAAAGCCCTCATGATGAACCGGGATGGACAACCCAATGGATGGAAAAGAGAACCAAGAACAAACAAGAGCCAGAGACAACCCTGCCCCCATTTTTAGGAGGCCCGCAAAACACCAAGCCAACAGCTGTAACATATATATAAACAGAGAACGTGAAGCAGACACTTGTGGGCCTCTTATTCTCTGCCTCAGTCTCTAGAGTCCATATGACCCCTGCTTATTTGACTCAGTGGGCCATGTTTTCTTGCTGTGCTCCATCCCACCTACCAATCATCTTTACACTCCCTCTTCCAAGTAATACCCTAAGCCCTCACCCCCATTCCCCTCCTCATCCTCATATCTACTTCTCCTGACATTTGGTTTCTAAACAAAAATCACCCCTACAGGTTCAGACTCTATTACATCACATCATCTGGAAAAGTTTTACTTCTTATTTCTCATGACTGTCTGTCTGTCTGTCTGTCTGTCTGTCTCTCTCTCTCTCTCTCTCTTTCTCTCCCTTCTCTCTCACTCACTCTCTGCCTGCCTCTGTGTGTACATGTGCACATATCTACATACTAATGCATTCATATGCTGTGTGCACTTGCATGCTTTCTACTCCACTCCCCCCACCGTTTTTTTTTTTTTTTTTTAATCCAACAAAGTCTCTCATCAAACTTCAAACTTGAGGATTTGACTAGACTGGGTGACTTTCAAGGCACAGGGATTCTCCTGCCTCTGCTTCCCCAGAAGTGAAGTTACAGACACATGTCATTATTTCTGGATTTTAGATGAGTGCTGGGGAACCTGGGTTCACTCTACTGCCTGAGCCATGCGCCTAGCCCCTAATTCTTCTAATCTTAATAGAGACATACACTTCCCACTCTTACTAATTCAGAGTTCCTCTACCTATGTGTCTAAAGCTTGGATACTGGATCAAATCCGTTCTTCCAGGAAGACTGCACAAGTCAACATCAGCATATCTTCTTATATGAAAGTATCCTGTGACATACAAACTTTGATAGAAAAGACCTGTCCTTTCAGATTCTATCTCTCCAGGGAATTCCTGGGATATATATGAAGTAGATAAAGATGGATGGCACCCTTCAGCTCCAAGACAGTTCTTAAAACAGCTTTGGCAATGATACTTATTAATGAAAAATGAATAAAGATCCTTATTTTGTCTTATATTTTAAGAGGCATGCATTCTGCCTTTACCATCTCCCTAAGCAGAGAAGCATTTCAATCGTCAATAATTATATTCAAATAGCCAAAGGAATGGTTTTATTTCTACCATGAAGAAGTAGTGCACGGAGAAGAGTATAATGAAGTGGCATAGCAGGTTTTGAAATAAGGAGAGATTATGAACAGCTTCGGAGACTTCTGGCTTAAATGATGGCTGGCAACAACCCCCAGAGCAGCTTCTCTCAACCTTCCCCTAAAATACAGGTGAGAACACAGGGGAAACATGAACGTACAACATAGTAAATGGTGTCGTACAGACTAGTGCTAAAATCTGAGAATCATAGACTCTCATTTTGATGTAGATAGCGCTGACTTGAGAAAATCCTACTAAGGCCTCCATCAAAGAGAGACTTACTTTAATATGAAAAAAGACGGCTTCTAACATATGGGGAAAGAAATGTCTTCTCCGCCATTTGGTATTTGTTTCAGAGACCTTAATATAACCCATAAGCTAGGAAACAGTTCACCTTTTTCCATGGCCAAAGGTCCTCAGTAAAATAGTCTGAAAACTGATCCAGTGTTTCTTTATTTACACAGATATTCTCAACATAAACTTTGAGAAAATATTGAAGCAAAACTGTAGGCAATTAAGAATGGAAATGAAGTATCTATGAGGCGGGGGGGGGGGCATCAATAAGGGCTAGGACTCTAAACAACCTGTCAAAATAGAATCTAACTGTAGCTTCTACAATGGAAGCATCTATTAACTTCACTGAACAAGATTTTAGGTGAAATTAACCTAATAGTAGAAATACCAGATGAAATGTTGACACAGTCATCTTGTTAGCTGGCCTAGACTTAGGAAGAGATCTGTGGATCGTGGACTGGAGAGATGGCTCAACAGTTAAGAACACTCGTTACTTTTCCAGAGGACCTAAGTTTAGAATATTAGCACCTATATGGTGGCTAACAACTGTCTGCTACTCCAGGTTCAGGGGTTCTGAAACCGTCTTTTGGCCTCTATGAGCATTTCATGCATGTGGTACACAAACATACATACAGTCGAAACACCATATCACACAGAAGTGTTATAATACCCATTTTTCAATGCCACTCATCCCAGACTCTGCTCCTGACAACAAAATAGTCATGACATACTAGCATGCAACAAGCCTTTACAGACTGTCTCCTCTTCCCATATAGAGTAGGATTTTTGAAATTTACCTCTCATTACAACTCTTGGGTAGGAGTTGCTGGGCATATTGAGGGGAATGACACTGTGATAATCCCAATTTTTTTCTTTTTTTTTTCCTTATTTACATGGCAAAATATAGAATGGAAAAAGAATAAAAAATAAGAATTTGTTCCCTTAGTCAATCATGCCTCTGAGAAGAATACCATTAAGATGGGTTCACACAATGTATTCTTTGTTCTTGTCCCCAACTGGATTTCTGTACGTTTCTATAGGCAGTGAAAAAGAATGGCTAAAATCACCTAAAATCGAAAAGAAACAGAGAAACTATCATACAGATCTATATTAAAGGGCCGTTATCACGAAGTTCCTCATTAAATCTTTAGCCCTCTCCAGTAACATAATTGGCCCCGGGTGTGACCGAAACATAAGTTCATATTAGCAAGTCTTGATACAGAAAGAAGATGCACTATTACAATCACACAGAAACATGGCACCAGTGAATCATGCCCAGTAAGAAAAACAAACAAACAAAAAAGCCTGAGTTTCATGAATGACACCAAAATAACAAAAATTATTTTTAGTGAATGATGTATATAGCAGCATGAAGCCTTGGAGTAGTCCTGTGTGGGATGAATTCTGCTACCAAACAAGTTGCACAGGATTCCTGAGAGGAAAGAAGGGAATGTGAGTATATATATTTATTATCTGTTGACAAGTATCCTAGCCCATAAAGTCTGAACGCCAGTGAGAAGCAAAAACCTTCTTTTAGAATTGAAAAGAGGGCATCTGTGCCTAGGCTCCTTGAAAGTCAAAATTAATTTTGATCTTTTAGTCTCAATCACGATGCTCAATTTTTTTGTTACTGGACACTTAACAATTGGAATGTCCAGCCTGCTGAAGATTTCAGCCTAAACATCATTGCACCTGGGAACGCTAGCTTCAGTTATTTTCTGCTCTTGAAAAATCTTCCATAATGCTATCTGGTCCCAAAGATGTTCACAACAGGCACTATATCACAGAGGTTAATATTAGAGTTATCTTCTGGGTAGAAAAGGTCTGGACCACAACACCAACAAATAACAGACTAATGGAACTGCAGAGCAGTACAAGAATGTGAATCTAACTATCAGTCTTCTTAGAAAGTTAATCCATCATTATGAGTTAGGTAATATTACATCCATTTAGCAGAACATTTTAGCAGGCTATTTTCTAGGGTCTCTGATTTGACTAGTCATAGGTTCTTAGCCCAGTAATAGTGCAGGTATGGGTTTCGTCATGTAAAACCAACCTTAAATCCAGTCAGAAGCTAGTGATTATTCCTACTACATTTGTGGCACTATTAACACCAGGAAGCGTAGCTTGCCAGACTGGTTATAATTGTGGCTTATGGGTTCACACCTCATAAAGACTGATGATTGCTTGTCTTTTCTAGTAGCATACATAACACCTTCCAGCACTGTGAAATCTAGCCAATAGAGAAAAAAACTGTTAAATAGTAATTTTTAACTTAAAAAAATGGTTCTTGGTGGGTCCAGGTCATCAGAATTGAAACTTTTTCTCTAGGTTTACTCTTTTTCTGGCTACCTTGATGAGCATCTAGTAGCCTCTGACATCCCAGCTGTCTCTAGGACCACTTTAAGGGACAGAATACCCTGAAGAGTAAGGCTTTGGAGTTTGTGCCCTGAGAGCCACTTAACCTATAATTCTATATTATTTTATTATTTTCTCTGCCTATTATTTTATATTTCCCATAAACCACTCTATGATGTTATTTTGAGTGAACACAATTTATTTAATCTTTCTTTGTCTAGATAAATTCAGCTGCAAAGCACAACCTGCATGGAAATGAAAAAGAAAAAAAAAATGTTTTCGTGGTCTTAGTTTAATTGCCTTGGGAGAACAACTAAACTCAGAATCACTAGAAACCTGTTGAAGGAAAGAAACATCAGCAACCCATGTGAATAGGAGATATGACAAAACTAATTAAGGATGTGTGGGTTGCAATTTACCAATCTGTCAAATTTTTCTTAAAGAATAATTTAAACAGTAGTTAACAGAACCTGTAACTAGGTTCTAAAAAAAAAAATCTATTTTTGTTTTTAGCCTTCTGCCTTTTAGGTATTTCAATTCACTACATTGTACAGTTTATTTACTTTGCTTTTTTCCAGGACATTTCATCCACTTGAAGTGAAATAAGAAAATCCTAGAGACTTATTTAAGTTTACACTTCCTGTTTGTCTTACTCTGTCTATGGGTTTGGTCAACAGAATCATGTCATCACCTCAAAGACATCCACACCTGAATCCTGAAATCGTTGAACCTGTTAGCCTCGTAACAAAGGGAGTGTGCAGATGTAATTAAGATAAAGACCGTGAGATTGAAATATTATCTAAAATTTCCTAGTTGGGTCAAATCTAATATCAGAAATTCTTTAAAATGGAATAGAAAGAGTAGAAGTCATATCAGAAGGTTATAATGAGGAAGGACAGGCTGTCTTTAAATCAGGTGGAAACACAGCCATCAAGAAATTGGGATCCTGGGTCTTAAATCAGCCAAGAACCAATTCTTGCCAACACCTGAATGAAAAAGAACACATCTTTCCATTCAATATTTAGAAATTAACACACTATGTGAGCACCTTTCTTTTGACTCAAAGAGACCTATATCAGACTTCCAAGTTACAGAACTGTATACTAAGCTAGCACTGTCCAAGCACCTAAATCCACGGCAATTTGTCACAGCAATGGTAAAAACACAACTAGTACAAGAGGGCAAACGAAGGTGGTTTGCAAATTTATGGAAACCCTGGCTGGAATGCCAACAAACGAAATGTCAGAGTTAATGTTGAATTTCTGTGTTTCTCTTCTCTTTGTCTTACACGCTGCCCCTGAAGGACATAGGGGATTTCATGATTAAAAAATAAAATTAAATAAAAATTCTGAGATCCTTATCAATGATAAGACAAGGAAATTTACATTAGCTACTAGTGTGAACTGTTGATAACCCACCCGCATGCCTTTATCTTACTTGTATTTCCTTTCCTGCAAACCTAAAGACAGAGAGAAGATCAGTGCAAAGGCAGTACCCAGATGGCACTGCTATGCCTCTGGACCTCCCTCACATTTGAAGGAAATGTCAGTAAGAAGTACCTTTGATGCTGAAGGAAGAGAAGGAGCGATTTTTTTACTTCTACAGAGATACTGGTACTAGGCTGGGGACCTCAGGTATATGAATATCAGAACAATACTGGCAAACTTGAACTCTTATGTACATTCTACTATCGACGCATAAAAGTTTTTGGAAATCTAGGACCTTTGCAAGGGCAATGCAGACAATAAAATCTGTCTGACTCCAAAGTGGTCAAGAGTAAAAGTGAAGGAAACAGTGTCTTCAACTAACAAAATAAAATGGTCCTTTAAAGAACATCCCAGAATTTTTAAAATTATATTTATTTATTTGTGTACATGCACATGCCAAGCTATGTATTTGAAGGTCAGAAAAAGTCTTGTGGGAACTGGTTCTCTCATTCCACCACATAGGCTCTAGGAATCAAATTTAGGTCATCAGGCTTAGCATCAGGAGCTTCTGCCTGCTGAACTCTCATAGCAGCTCCCCCTACACATACAAATAAAACCATCTTGTACAACTAGACCCAATGTTCCTTTTATTTGGTTGTTCTTGCAGCAGGTTGTCTCTTTTAATTAATTAATAATTAGTTAATTAATTAATTTTGAAACCCAAAATGACCATGGAAACAACATATCCAGAAGACATCTTCCAGACAAGAAATAAATTGCTTAGGGCCAAAATGTTCTGCAATCTTGAATATCTAGCACTTGCATCTCTTTTCTGAACCTAAACAAAAGCTCTTTGTTGCCTTAATTGGTTATAATTACTGGGGATGAACCACCTTTTAAAGCTGGAAATCTACCCACCAAGCCGACTGGAGTGCTACCAGGTTTACTACCATTGTAAATGGATGGCACTACAGTTTCATGCATTATTCTTCATTCTTACAACATTATTTTGGGTATATAATCTCTGCACTTTCAAAATGAAGAAGGTAAATTTCAGAAATGACAAGGCCTTTAACCAGAGTCAATGGAATAACAAGTGTCCAATCCACAGCTTTGAACCCTGTCAGTCTGATCCAAACACACTGTTTCCACAAGGACAGACCCTATGATTGCAGCTGGTACAAATGTCCTCCATAGGTGTCTCAAGTCTGTGAACTGACAGCCTCAACAGTTTCTAGCATCTGTGATGTCCACACCAAGGGACAGACATCACGCAGTATTGTTCTTGAAAGAATTAGGCAATCAAAGTTCATTTCCATCATGTCTTCCTGGTGTGTGTGTGTGTGTGTGTGTGTGTGTGTGTGTGTGTGTGTGTGTGCATGCATGTGCATGTGTGTGTGCATGTGTGTGTAAGAGGTATAAGGACTTATAACCTTAAGATTTCTATAGATGACTACAGAAAAGAAAACAAGTGCAATGATTGTGTGGACCAGCTTCAATCGACAAAAGCATCCAACTAAATTAATGCAAGCTTTACAATGTTATTTGGACTCCCCTCATACATACAGCAAGTGTTGCATCTCTTTTAATATAAAAAAATCTGTGATTGTACAAACTATGTAGAATTTGTTTTCTAGAGCCAAGAATACACCCTGTCAACTACTAAGATCTCCTAATTGATACACTGTGGGGGTTTGGGCAACCATTATCTTATTTCCATAATGTCAGTTGGTGGTTTAGTACATTTTATTTTTATGACTTGCTTGCACCATTTACTCTGGGTATAGAGCCAATTCACACACCAAAGTACTCAGCATGCATCAGTGGATACCCAGCAGTGGCTGTTCGGCCTCTGTAGATTTTAGACAGAGAGGCCAATTATTTCATGTTAATTTTGCTATGTTTGGTTGTTACTATTTTAAAAATAAAAACAAAGGATTATGGATGTTTCCAAGTGGTAGAGAGCATTCAAGGCCCTGAGTTCCATCCTCAGCATTTCAAAATAAGTAAATAAATAAAACTAAACTAACTAAGCAGTCACAATTCATAGGGACACAGCTAGATCTGATATAGGAGAAAACTCCCTGAGTAACAGGCCTCTATCAGAAGGAAAGAAAGCTACACCATAAGCAAAGGAATGGAGACCTTTAGAAAGTGAGGTTACATACTCAGAGGAGATCTACCACCAAGGGTAACAAGTTGTCTATCTTCTAGAAATCAGAAACTTCTCACCATATATTGATTTGTGCATCCAAAAGTTTAACAACCATAATAATTATATTCCCAGATGTCCACTGTGTATCACCAGGTATTAATTTCAGCTTATGTTGCAAGGGCTGCCTAAATGAGCATCCAAACATCCATTTCTGAAGAACACAGGCAATTAAATAACCAGAACCACCATTCCTTCTGTTAGTAAATCTTAATGATATTCCAAATAGATTAAGATTCATGGCACTAATGTGAGCTCTGCTCAAAATGAGTGTTTATCATAAAGCAGTCACATGCTGATGAAAGCAAGGGATGAGCTGTATACCTTCACTGTCAACATGGTTTGGAAGGAAGGTTATATCCAAGTAAATTAACACCATTGTTTGAATCAAGTCAAATTTGAAGTACATTATGTTTATTTGTTTTCTTTCTGTATGGTACCCTTGGCTTGTCCTAGCAGTTTAGGAAATAAATCTTCATTATATCGACTGAAGATCAGACACCCATCTGCCAGTTCATAACAATGATCTTACAAAAACATTTGGAAAGGGGTGGTTTAGTGAAAAATAATTCTCGACTAAAGATCTGCAGAGACACAGACTAGATCACATCTTGGAAGCCACAAAAATTGGAGGAACTCAGAACGCTGGTAGAGATGAAGCCAATCTGCAAGTCTTCACGGAGTCATATAACATTATTTCCATGCAGTCAGATAACATTTTTACAGACACTGGAGAAGATGGTACAGTGGCCATGCATTAAGGAACAACAGTCAGAGGTGCAGACACAGCATTCAGAGGTATGCTGACAACAACCATCAGTGGGTAAAAGGCAAGTGAGAAAGGACAGATGATGTCAAGCATTGGCCAGAACTGAAGAGGACATTTTAAAGTCGTGCCATTCGTAATACTCTAACTTGCTAGAGATAATTGTTCGGACCGAAAGTCTCCTGTTCTTAGAATAAGGGCATATCACTAACATATACCTATTTGCGTTCCTGAGAGCCAGTATTGTCTGATAATAGCACCCAGTATTTTCTTTGGCAAAATTACTTTTTCTCCGTGTCTGGTCCAAGGACAGGTATATGATATGAATATACACAATCAGGATGTTAAAGTCCCCTCAACAAAAGTGGGTGCAGAAGTGAGAAGATAAAGCCTAAATGGGGCTCTGTTCAAGGACAGACTCAAAGCAGATAAAAATAGCAAATCTCCAGAGTCCTTCATCAGTGCAGGAAATAGGAGACTCGCAATGGGGGATCACACTGTGGGTATCTCTACAGAGTCATAACCAGCCATGGAACGTGAGAATCTCTTGTCACTCACAGAAGTCACTGAGGAGACCTAGCAAACAAATGCACTGACTGTTCCTTATACACCCGAATGTTTCAGCTAAGCATATTCACCTGATCCCACTGTGCCCTTCATCACCCCCTCAAGCCACACACTGGAGGTTTAAATGCATGTTAAACCTTCATAAACCCCAATGGCTTAAAAAAAATGGATGAGGAAAGATTTTATTATGAACTAGGGATTCTGTAACAGACTGAAAACTGATCAGTATGCTCTAAAATAAGAGTCTATGAATTATAATAAAGTGGCATTATCCACAGATAACAGAATGGAGGCTGTTAAGTGCTGTCCACCGGGGACAGGGTTGACCATAAAGGCCAATGCAGTTTGGAATGTCTGCTGACCTCAGGCATGTTTCTATTAACATGAGCTCATAATGTGATTACTGATCCCATTTCTAATTTAGTGTCCCCTCTATAAGACCTTCTAGCATGGAAACTAGGAAATTTGAATTCATTACCTTTTGCTGTTGTCTTTACCTCTGAACTCCTGTTTGTTTCAGGTCACAATCATGAACATTGCCTGCATATTGTGATCAAGGATCCAACTTCCTCTCGGTTTCGTAGCATGTATGCATTACAACCTGGAACACTAAACCACCGTTTTCAGGAACATAGTACATGGGTCTTGTGTAAGATCTCTATGTTTCAATCTCAAATTTTATTTCAGTGGCTGCTCCCCAAGCTTCTGTGTTCTTAACACATCTCTTTCTCTCCTTAGAACCCTGAAGACTGTACATGGAGGATACTCAACAGGGACGGAGGACAGCCAAGGGTTCAACCCACTTCAATTGAAGAGCACAGGAAGGTCCTTGAATGTGTACTTATAGGGCCAGGCATGATAGAGAAGAAAAACAGACGAATAGAACACAGGAGTTCTAATCTAACATAACACGTTGTTTTTCATCCTTGTAGTGCAAAAGGATTGCCCAAAAGAACATGCTTCTGCCTCTGATAAACTGTCAGACATGCCCTCTGCAATACTCAGAAAGCCAGGTCTCTGTTCGTTTCTACGGAAACTGCAGCTTTATGCACATCTCCTCACACTACAGCAATCAGCAGAACCGCACCTGACCCAGAAAATGGGAGTGGGAAAGAAAATGTCATGTTTAAACTAGGAAGAGCAATTAGAAACACGGCTTTTGGTTCAAAGTCTTTAGGAGAAAGCCTTGATGAGGACAGAGAAGAGAGATCCTGCTGTTGGATCAAATATCTTCTTTTCCCTTCCATATGTTTGCACACATTTCTAAGCTAGGCTCCTCACACCTCCATTCTTCCTTGCTCAGGTGTCTACACACAGGACCTTCTCATGCCATTTATGACCCATTAGAACGAGTAAAAAGTCAGAGACATTTTGAATGCCATCTGCAGTGCCATGGCAGCCCTACTTATTCATGGATCCTACAGAATGCTCAGCAGATGTTCTATCACTCATTTCTACAACTGTTGCCTCCACCTTTCTGGGGGTAGCTACCTTGTCGAACCACCTCCCCGCTATGCCTAAGGTCTTATTGTCAGAAGCTGTCTTTCAAATGTCTCTTTTTAGAGTCTGCTCCAGGAACCCAGACCACAGGGCTAGCTGCATTATTTCTCAACACACAAAACAGGTGCATCTGAGCAGTTCAGTACTAGCCCTACATTGACCTTAACTCTACTTTCACTCCACTGTGCCAGCAAACGAAACTAACTCCAACCAATTCTGAGCCATTCCTCTCCTCACCTCCATAAAACAACATTTACTCCTGCTGCTATCTAGACCAAGTCCCTGCATCTTACATAAAAGGCTAGTTCCTTATCTGTCTTAGAGCTGTCAATACAGTGAAGAGGAATCAAAGTTCACCTCCAACAAAGAGCACACATTTCCCAAAAAAACAGAAAGCTGACAGAACATCAGAACATCAAGGGCAAAGGCTCACATTGAAACCTCTTGAGAATGAAAGAAAGTTTCAATGCTGGATATGATTCCACTGGGTAACAACTGCTAAAAAGAGAATACTATGCAGAAATTAAATGCCAGCCTCCCTGTTTGTTACCAGTCCTCACTACAGCAAAAGGAGCCTCTCTTGAGCCCTAACATAGTAGGTATCAAACCTTCCTATGTGGCTACATTTCCTGAAGGGCTCATATTGGGCTGTCCCATCAGGGTTGCTAGTTCAGTGATCTTAGCTGGGGCTGACAATTTGCATTAACGCTTTCCATTGAGTCCTGATACTGTTAGACCAGGGACAATGCATGGAGAAGAGCTCCACAGAGACTTGACATTTCAACAAAAGAGTTTTGCTACATTACCAAAAGAGGAGAAGATAATGTAGATTCCTCCAGGAAAGGATGAGGTGTCCTCCAACACCTGAGTGAGGAAGAAAATCCCAGAAGAAGCACATGCATGTCTTCTAGTCACCATAGCAATGATCCTTAATGTTCTAGAAAAAATTATAGTGAAAGGAAGGCGGACAGTTTTCCAGGAACAGATAGTGCGTCCATATTATTTGTATGACTGATGCTTTAAAATTCACAAAGCATAATATTCAGAATAGTAATGGCAGTTCAACTGAATCAAACAGATAAACATGAAGGCACTTTTCTCATCCAGTGGCCTGCATAGAACCTTCCAGCACTATGAAGCCTACCCAATAAGGAGGACCTTCCAGCTCAGTTTAGCATGATTTCTCTGGCCTGTGGCCAAATGGTGCAGTATCTTCAGAACTCTTCCCTGGATGTGAATCCTGCAAGCTACATTCATGACCTCCAAGGAAATATGTGCCCTCTGGTTCATAATGCCCGGACTGTTATGGGCATAACGAACCACTTCCAGATTGGATTTGAGGCCTCCTCCATCGGCATCAACTCATGCCGAGTAATGAAGATATGGTCAAGAGCCTTTAGATGGGGGAAATTTTGCTATTGTTTTGTTGAGTGACCATGCTATTAAAATGCATCCTAAACATTCTTTACACACATAGGTTAATTCTGTTTACTGCAGCAGGCAGACGTTAATGCAGACACCTGTAACTGCCCTAAGAGCTAGGAATAAGTGGTGGCAGAATGATAGGCCATAAAGGGGTCCACTATATCATCCCTTTGAATTCCCCGATGGAAATATGGAAGAAGGAATAGGACCTAGAGGATAGGGGAAGGTGAGCCAAGGAGATGCCTTCTGGACATGACTTGGAGACATGAGTGTTGTACTCATGAACTCACTGCAGCTGTTGTTAATTCAGGAGATCTCCATGTTACTGAGAACATCAACCTTTCATTATAGATATAACCGGGGCCCATAAGACCCTATCCATTCCTGGGGGACTATTGTCAACTAATACTTTCAGGAAAAGAGGTGTAATTTCTGCAACTGATACCTCTACTCCAATAAGTAAACTCTCATGCACACTTGGACAAGAAACTCTAATTGAGCTGTGCAGATTATACCCAAAAAGAAATTCAGTGGGAGCCAGGTTCTGGGGAATGAGTGAGAACAGGAATGAAACAACTAAAATTCACTATGTAAATTTATGACTCGGTCAAATAATTCATAAGAGAAAAAAAATTGATGTACCAACTTTCATTGCCATTTTCAAATGGTCAGGAGCTCGTGCTGCTCTCACCCATGTTTGATTATTTGAAAGAGGAGATTAGCTCAAATTAGTGCAATGCATTTTCATGCAGCACCTGCAAGGTCCTATGCCAGATGCTGTGGACACAGATGAAAGCAATCCTTTCCTACCCTCAAGCTGTGTACTGTTTGGTTACTCAGAAAAGGATGGTTTCCAAGCCCCAGGACACAGGGTTCAGTGTATAGCGCTATAGTTAAGAGCATGAGCTGCAGCGTCAGAATGAACAGGTGTAAATCCTAACTCTACAGACGGCTGATTGTGTCTCTGACTGATCTAATTGTCACTTTCCCTTTAAAATAGGGATAATAACTCTCCTCCTTAACAGGCTGTTAAGGAATTGAAGAGGAAACACTCTTGCCGGGCTGAGCACGGGACTGACACAAGCAAGCAAAGGAGAAGCAGTTTCTTTCTTGGCTGCTGGACTCCAGGCTACCTGCTCAAGATTGAAAATTACTACAGGAGATAAAGGAACTGCCAAGTCCAAAGTCCTCACATCGCCATGCCCCAAAATCTTGGGAGAGTACGATTATTAACGTGTTTTAGCTTCCATTGTTAAGTCTGCATGGCTATCTACGTTCAACATTTTGTCTTCCTGTTGCTTTGAGAGTTGTGAACTGTTTCTTCCTTGTCCAGGTTGGGTGCCCATCTTAACTTTCTCTCCTCCTTAAAACTCCGTCTCATTTTTCTCCTTGATCGTGTCCTGTGGACTTAACTCCTATGGCTTGCTACTTTTACCCTGCCTTTATCTTTAGACCAGCATTTGTGGCCCCAGAAATGAATTGTAATTCCCTCATTCCACGTGACTTTCCATCTGCCTCATAATCTAATTGAATATATCCCCAGACATTGGGCGCCACTTGTTCTAACTAAGCTTGAGCATAAAATATGACTGAAGAATGCTCTTGGCTCTGGGTCTGATGAACAAAGAAATTCAGGTAATGAGCTCAAGGAAGACAGGAGACCTCTTTACGAGAATTCTCAGATTTATTGGGTTTCTTATCTCCAGTTCCCACTCTGGCACATGTAAAACCTCCCTTACTAAGGGTAATTGGTCTATCTTTTCAAGGTGTCCAAGTTGAAAATGAAATGTATATTCAAATTTTTTATAATGGATATTGACAGTACATGATATTTAGGCAGATCCAAGATGCATACTATCCCGTGAATGTGGCCTTAAAAAGAAACATTTGATCTGGTTGAGATCACCTTTCTGGAGAAGTAACAGAAATCAACTTCTCTGGGTATGAAGACTTACTATAAATATACCTCGCACAGAGCTGGGATATAGAAGCCCTTTGAAAGAAAGTAGAGGTCTTTTCTGAAAAAGAAGAGACTTTTGCAGAATCACAAATGACTGACCATGGGTTCTTTCAAGGGTGACTCAGTGAAGAAATTGATCAGTTGCATAGAGATTTAAACATCAAAGAGCAAGATTTAAAAACCATAACATGTAGGAGCAGGCCATTGCAAAAGATAATGAGGATATACTCCCAAGTGCCATTAGCATGAGTAAGGACATTGAGAGGACACATTATGTTTCTGATGATATCACCAAAGAGCAGAGCATATTAACAAACAACCTAAGAAATTTGCCTTGGAAAGATTTAAAAAGGCAACCAGTTTTTGTTGAGGTGAGAATTTGATAGCAAAATGGCTGTCAAGGCTGTTTTGAGCTTAGTTTTTAAAAGCTTAATTTTCAATGACATGGTAAATGTGACAAGAGATTTGTAGCCAGGCAGCTAGAGCCCATGTCCAAATCTGTAGCTCAGAAAAGGAATCAGAATTGGAGGTAAGATGCCTTTGTTTTCAGGCTGTAAAGAGTGATTAAAACCATGGGCTGAGATGACTTATACATGAGTTCTGACAATGTTGCAGAGGAACGCAGTGCTGGAATACTGGCACACTCCAACACTCAGAGGCTTAAAAGAGTGAGTTGTGATGTGATAAAAATGCACTGACAAGATCTGAGGAGCAAGAACAGGGCTATCCCTGACATGGACTCTGCTGGCCTGCGTTTTGATCACTTACTCCTGGCAGAGTTGTGGCTCTCCAGGCCACAGGGGAAGAAGATAAGATCAGTCCTGATGTGACTTAATGTGCTGGTATGGGTTGGTGGGAAGGAGGGCTTTCCTTATCTGAGGAGTAGGGGGTGGAGGAAGAGAAAGGGAGGGTGGGATCAGGAGGAGAGGTTGGAAGTGGCTACGATCGGGACATAAAGTGAATGGATGAATAAATGAATAATAAATAAATAAATAAACAAACAAACAAACAAACAAACAAACATTTTTAAAAGGAATGGAGCCACTCATCATGTTCAGAAACAGTGGACTGAGACACCATGGTGCAATTGTTCTTTGTTGTTGGTTTTATTTTATGTTGTTTTGTTTTGTTTTGGACCAGGAGGAAGGGCATTGTTAAGCTGTGACACAGAGAGCTAGATGACAGCCAACAGTGTTCACAGCTATTCAGGGTGACCAAATCATGCCAGGTCATTAGAAATAATAATGAAGATATAGAGACATGCAATCTGGGTGCCAGTTCATTGTCTCGGGCCTCTGGCGCACTCTTACAACGTATTAAGATTTTCATTGCAGGATTATATACATCAATTTTTAACATATTACAACATAAAACAAGAAAAAACATTAAAGAACAAACACACCACCCATGTTTTGGCTGTCAGATAAAATGGTCTTTTTTCATCGTGTAGCCTTGGATGAAATCTGTGTACATTCATATAATGATAGAAGTAAAAAAAAATTAAAGCCACCTCTTAGCTCCTCATGGTGGCACATACCTGTGCTCACAGCATTCATGGGCCTGAGACAGAAGGGTTTTGAATTTAAAAACAACTAAGCAAAAGCCCGTCTTTAAAGAAGAAGTGAAAAAGCAAAATGAAGCTAGCAGCTTTATTGTGAATACCATAAATGCTGTTGACTTGGCAGACTCCTAGAATGGTCTAGAAAAGAACCAAGGATCCTAGACTTCATGATGCTCGCTGCTCACTACTCCTCCAAACAATACTGACAATGCAAGTCAAATGAAAAGTATTTTTAAGCTATACTAGAAATAGTGTAGCTATAGGGTGATGTTTGAGAAATCTGTTTACCATGCTGTATTCACTGGCTATGTAGTGGGGTCTTTTGGTGAGCTCCAGCAGTGATTCCTAAAGTGAAATTTGTAATTTGTTCCAGTGTGGATAATACAATGTATTGTGTAGCATCCCCATTTAAAAGTAAAATAGGCTAAACTAGAAATGACCTGATTTGTGATATATAAATAGGTAGATGTGCTATATATATTCACATATATCATTAATAAATGCATATATGTTACAAATACAGTAAATGCTGAATCAAATTATAAAATATAGCTTGTGTGCAAGACAAGAGTGAGAGATCCTGGATATAGAAACAAACCACCTCCAACCGGTGGCCTTATTTTTACTCCTGTCCTCCATTCCACAATGGTTTTTTTTTTTCCAAAATGTTAGTCTAAATATGACAATTCTTTATTGAAAATGACCTCTTCACTTAGGGGCTATGTCTTGTTCTGCCCCCTTCTACTATAGCTGTACCCTACTCCCTGTTAGCTTGATGTAAGCTGCTCCACTCTGCTTGCTGTATGCTATGATATAAGCTGTCCCTCGTGCCACCCCGGCCATAATGACTGACCCTTCAAAGCCATGAGGAAAATTAATTGCTCCACCTTGAAGCTGTTTGTGCTGGGTGTTTTGGGTCACAATAAGGCAATCTTACCAACACTCCCAAGTTTTGTCTAGGCAAGGCTTAAAATCATAGATTCTGATAAGAGCTGCTGTCTGTAAGTCAAAATTTCAAAATATTCTATGTGGATCTGTATTTCTCTCTTCTTCAATTCACTAAATGCAAGTTTCTGGGCCCCTGTAGAGCTCAGAACTGGTACAGCAAACATGCCCTTGATACCTGTGCTTGCATGAACCTCAAATAAAATTGTCATAAGATATTAAGATTCTACTCTAGCTGACAGGGCAGACTTGGGCCGTTCCCATTAGTATTCTTTCCTTGTTTTCCAGGAAGAAGAATGCCTCCTAGTTTTAGGTTTGAGTTTCAAGTTCCATTATTTATGCCAATGTTCAGAAATAGTAGTAGGCCTAGAGGTGGCAGCAGAAACAGTGGGGGCTTCTGTTCCTCTGGGTTTATGGTAACAATGGGCACATATGCACTGTTTGGCCACAAAAAGCTAGCGTCCTAGTCACTGTCACACACAAAACAAGCACAGCAGTGAACTGGCAGCAATGGGGGGGGGGCGGATTCAGCACTAATGTGATATTCTGTGCCTCAGGAACCTAAAAGATATACCCAGATACTATCTTGAGAATACATTGTGTGGGAGGGCAGAGCAGGGAATGGCGAGGGATTTGAGACAATTCTGTAGGCACCAGGTGAGCCAGATTGATCTTTCGCTGGAAACTTGGTTCAAGATTATATGGATGCAGATAGTTGGAAGTTAAGGGATTCCAAGCTACCAGGTTCACTCTTCCACTCCATGCGGCACTCCTCCCAAACATCACACCCTTGGAGGAGTCCCCGATATCCATCTGAAGCAATTCTCACACTCCTTCTTACTCTACTTTTCATCTCTCTTTGTTGCTCTTCATAATCTTAAACACCGGAAATCACATCGTATGTGTGTTGCCTGACCTCTTCGTCACCAATCTCTCTAACGAGACTGCCCTTCTCATATGGAAATAGGCAGATTTTTGTCTTCATTCTGTCACTAGAGCCTAGAATAGCACCCAAGCCACAATGGAAGTCAAGCCAATCAATCCTGTTGGAGGGACAAATCTTGTTCCTAACACATCGAGCTATAAACATAAGACCTTCTACCACCACACATTTGTTTCAGTTCAGGTTTCTCTCACAGTGCCGGCTCATCACCTGCACCTGCATCCTAGTTCTGATGCTCTTTGCATAGCACAGCAACTCAAAGTCAAAGGAAGCGTTTTAAAGGGGGTTAGTTGTGTTGTGTTTTTTCCATTATTTTCTTTAATTAGAAAGGTAACATGAGATGAAAGGTGTCCTTTGCAAGCCACCTCCATGTAGCCATGGCAGCGTACAGTTCTGTGGGTATCTGCCTTGCTTGATTTGCACAGCTGTGAACATAATGACCTCGGATGTTTAGTCCCCTGTTTCCACTGAACATTCTGCTCTAACCCTGGTTTCCTCCCAGAATCCTCAAAATATTATCCTAATTTTTAAAGAGGACATCACATCATAGCCATATATATAGCATTTACCCTCCAAATGCCAAGTTTGCCCTCCTTTTAGGAAGTATTGCGTACAATCATAGATTCTGGAATGCAATATTTACAACACACCTTCAAGTGCCCTATATTCGTTCACTTGTCTAGCCCACACTTTAGGTCCCATCATTCAGACACAAAACAAAGAAACTGAGCCATGGAGACGTTGAGTCACTTGCCAAGGCCACAGGTAGCTGAGAAAGAAACTTGTCCCTGAGTTTAATAGAAATGAGCCACCACTGCCTTCTATCTTTTGAGGCAGACTTTTCTGGCTAGGCCTGTTTTTTGTTGTTTTTATAGGGAATACAGAAAAGTCATAGGGTCTGAAATTGTTGTGTCAAAATATGATCATTTTCTATATGTTTCCAGAGTGCTGTCTAAATATCTTCTTCCACTTCTGACTTCACCAGTAATGAATAATCATGTTGACAGGACCATAATTTGGCCAACTACCAGCTCTATTATCATAGATTTTCATTTCACTTCTTTTTTTTTTTTTTTTTTTTTTTTTTTTTTTTTTTATTAATTTATTCTTGTTACATCTCAATGTTTATCCCATCCCTTGTATCCTCCCATTCCTCCCCCCCCCCTATTATCCCATTATTCCCCTCCCCTATGACTGTTCCTGAGGGGATTACGTCCCCCTATATATTCTCATAGGGTATCAAGTCTCTTCTTGGCTACTTGCTGTCCTTCCTCTGAGTGCCACCAGGTCTCCCCCTCCAGGGGACATGGTCAAATGTGAGGCACCAGAGTATGTGAGAAAGTCGTATCACACTCTCCACTCAACTGTGGAGAATATTCTGACCATTGGCTAGATCTGGGTAGGGGTTTAAAGTTTACCTCCTGTATTGTCCTTGGCTGGTGCCTTAGTTTGAGCGGGACCCCTGGGCCCAAATCTGCCTATCATATTGTTCTACTTGTAGATTTCTAGGACCCTCTGGATCCTTTTATTTTGCTGTTCTCCCATGCGTCTCTCATTTAGAGTCCCAATAGGATGCCTTCCCCTCTGTCCCAGTTTCCTGGTAAGTGAAGGCTTTCGTGGGACATGCCCCTTGGGCTAGTATGCAGATATAAGTGAGTATATACCATTTGATTCTTTCTGCTTCTGGGTTAACTCACTCATTATGATCATTTCTAGCTCAATCCATTTATCCACAAATTTCGGGAATTCCTTGTTTTTAATAGCTGAGTAGTATTCCATAGTGTATATGTACCACAGTTTCTTTATCCACTCTTCTACTGAGGGACACTTAGGCTGTTTCCATGTTCTGGCTATTATGAATAAGGCTGCTATGAACATGGTTGAGCAAATTTTCTTGTTGTGTGCTGGAGCATCTTCTGGGTATATTCCAAGGAGTGGAATAGCTGGGTCTTGAGGAAGCCCTATTCCCATTTTTCTGAGATAGCACCAGATAGATTTCCAAAGTGGCTGTACTAGTTTGCATTCCCACCAGCAATGAAGGAGTGTTCCTCTCTCCCCACATCCTCGCCAGCATGTGGTGTCGCTTGAATTTTTGATCTTAGCCATTCTGATGGGTGTAAGATGGAATCTCAGAGTTGTTTTGATTTGCATTTCCCTGATGACTAAGGAGGTTGAGCATTTCTTTAAGTGTTTCTCAGCCATTTGATACTCCTCTGTTGAGAATTCTCTGTTTAGTTCCAAGCCCCATTTCTCAATTGGGTTATTCGGTTTGGTGGTGTTTAATTTCTTGAGTTCTTTATATATTTTGGATATTAGACCTTTGTCAGATGTAGGGTTGGTGAAGATTTTTTCCCAGTCTGTAGGCTGTCGCTTTGTCCTCTTGACAGTGTCTCCTGCCTTACAGAAGCTTCTCAGCCTCATGAGGTCCCATTTATTAATGGTTGACATTAAGGCCTGGGCCGTTGGTGTTCTGTTCAGGAAGTTGTCTCCTGTGCCAATATGTTCCAGGCTCTTTCCCACTTTTTCTTCTAAGTGAGTTAGTGTCTCTGGATTTATGTTGAGGTCTTTAATCCACTTGGATTTGAGTTTTGTGCAAGGTGACAAATATGGGTCCAGTTTCATTTTTTTACACATAGACCTCCAGTTAGACCAGCACCATTTGTTGAAGATGCTATCCTTTTTCCATTGAATGGATTTGGCTTCTTTGTCAAAAATCAAGTGACCATATGTGTGTGGATTCATATCTGGGTCTTCGATTCGAATCCACTGATCAACCAGCCTGTTGCTGTGCCAGTACCATGCTGTTTTAAGTACTATTGCTTTATAGTACAGTTTGAGATCAGGTATGGAGATTCCTCCGGAGCATCTTTTATTGTACAAGATTGTTTTAGCTATTCTGGGTTTTTTTGTTTTTCCATATGAAGTTCAGAATTGAACTTTCAATGTCTTTAAAAAATTGTGTAGTTATTTTGATAGGGATTGCATTGAATCTGTAGATTGCTTTTGGTAGGATGGCCATTTTTACTATGTTAATTCTCCCGATCCATGAGCAAGGAAGATCACGCCATCTTCTCAGGTCATCTTCAATCTCTTTCTTCAGAGTTTTGAAATTTTTTTCATACAAGTCCTTCACTTGCTTAGTTAGGGTAACTCCTAGATATTTTATATTGCTTGTGGCTAATGTGAAGGGTGTGGTTTTCCTAATTTCTTCCTCTGTAAGCTTGTCATTTGTGTATAGGAAGGCTACAGACTTTTTTGAGTTAATTTTGTATCCAGCCAATTTGCTGAAGGTGTTTATCAGCTTTAGGAGTTCTCTGGTGGAGTTTTTGAGGGTCACTTATGTACACTATCATATCATCTGCAAAGAGGGATAATTTGACTTCCTCCTTTCCCATTTGGATACCCTTGATCTCCTTTTGTTGTCTTATTGCTCTGGCTAGAACTTCGAGTACTATATTGAAGAGATATGGAGAGAGTGGGCAGCCTTGCCTTGTTCCCGATTTGAGAGGAATTTCCTTGAGTATCTCACCATTTACTTTGATTTTGGCTATTGGCTTGCTGTATATAGCCTTTATTATGTTGAGGAAAGTGCCTTGTATCCCCGATCTCTCTAAAACTTTAAACATGAATGGGTGTTGAATTTTATCAAATGCTTTCTCTGCATCCAAGGAGATGATCATGTGGTTTTTATTTTCAGTTTGTTTATATGATGGATTACATTGATGGATTTCCGTATATTAAACCATCCCTGCATGCCTGGAATGAAGCCTACTTGGTCATGATGAATGATATCTTTGATGTGCTCCTGTATTCGTTTTGCAAGTATTTATTAGTATTTTTGCATCTATGTTCATAAGAGAAATTGGTCTGAAATTCTCTTTCTTTGTTGAGTCTTTGTGAGGTTTAGGTATCAATGAGACTATGGCCTCATAGAATGAAGTTGGTAATTTTCCATCCATTTCTATCTTTTGGAGTAGCTTGAAGAGTATCGGTATTAGCTCGCCCTTAAAGGTCTGGTAGAATTCTGCACTGAAACCATCTGGCCCTGGGCTTTTTTTGGTTGGGAGACCATCGATGATTGCTTCTATTTCTGTAGGGGAAATGGGACTATTTAACTTGTTTATCTGTTCTTCACTCAACTTGGCAAGTGAACTTGATCAAGAAAATCGTCCATTTCCCTTAGATTTTCAAATTTTGTGGCGTATATGCCTTCAAAGTAGGATCTTATGATTCTTTGAATTTCTTCAGTGTCTGTTGTTATGTCTCCCTTTTCATTTCTGATTTTGTTCATTTCAATACTGTCTCTCTGCCTTTTAGTTAGTTTGGCTAATGGTCTGTCTATCTTGTTGATTTTCTCAAAGAACCAGCTTTTGGTTTTGTTGATTCTTTGGACTGTTTTCTTAGTTTCTAATTTGTTAATTTCAGCCCTGAGTTTGATAATTTCCAGGCGTCTACTCCTCTTGGGTGTTTCTGCTTCTTTTTTTTCTAGGGCTTCCAGTTGTGTTGTTAAGATGCTTATGTGCGATGTTTCCAATTTCTTTTTAAAGGCACTTAGTGCTATGAATTTTCCTCTTAGCACTGCTTTTCAATGTATCCCACAAATTTGGGTATGTTGTTTTCTTCATTTTCATTGAATTTCAGAAACTCCTTGATTTCTTTCTTTATTTCTTCCCTGACCCAGGTGTCATTTAGCAGAGAGTTGTTTAGTTTCCACAAACGTGTAGGCTTTTTGTTATTTCTGTTGTTGTTGAATTGCAGCCTAAGAGCATGGTGATCTGATAGGATACAAGGTATTATTTCAATCCTCTTGTATCTGTTGAGGCTTGCTTTGTGACCTACGATGTGATCAATTTTGGAGAAGGTTCCATGGGGTGCAGAGAAGAAGGTGTATTCTTTCTTGTTTGGGTGAAAGGTTCTATAGATATCTGTTAGATCCATTTGACCCATGGCATTGGTTAATGATGTTATTTCTCGGCTTAGTTTCTGTTTCAATGACTTATCCTTCAGTGAGAGTGGGGTGTTGAAGTCTCCCACTATTATTGTGTGGGGATCGATGTGTGGTTTAAGCTTTTTTAGGAGATCTTTTACATATGTGGGTGCCCTTGTATTGGGAGCATAGATGTTCAGAATTGTGATGTCATCTTGGTTGACTTTACCTTTGATGAGTATGAAGTGTCCTTCCTCATCCCTTTTGATTAATTTTGGTTGAAAGTCTATTTTGTTCGATACTAAAATGGCTACACCTGCTTGCTTCTTGTGACCATTTGCTTGGAATATTTTTTTCCAACCTTTTACCCTGAGGTAATGCCTTTCATTATGGGTGAGATGTGTTTCTTGGATGCAGAAGAATGTTGGGTCTTGTTTATGTACCCATTCGGTTAGTCTGTGTCTTTTTATTGGAGAATTGAGGCCATTGATGTTGAGAGATATTAATGACCAGTGACTGTTAAGAGTCTTAATTTTGATGTTGTTTCCAGTCGAGCGTTTGTGTAGTTGTGTTTTGCCATGGGATAGTTATCTATTTCCTGGGTAGTTTTGGTTGTAGCTTGACCCTTTGGGATGGAGTTTTCCTTCTAGTACCTTCTGTAAAGCTGGGTTTGTGGATAGGTACTGTTTGAATTTGTTTTTGTCATGGAATATTTTGTTTTCTCCATCAATGGTTATTGATAATTTTGCTGGGTAAAATAGTCTGGCCTGGCATCAGTGTTCTCTTAGGTTTGCAGGATCTCTGTCCAGGCCCTTCTGGCTTTTATGGTCTCTGCTGAGAAGTCAGGTGTAATTCTGATAGGTTTACCATTAAATGTTATTTGGCCCTTTTCCCTTGCAGCTTTTAATATTTTTTCTTTGTTCTGCATGTTTTGTGTTTTGATTATTATGTGGCGGGCAGTTTTTCTTTTCTGGTCAATTCTATTTGGTGTTCTGTAGGCCTCTTGTATGTTTATAGGCATCTCTTTCTTTAGATTGGGGAAATTTTCTTCTATGATTTGTTGAGAATAGTTTCTGGGCCCTGGAGTCTGATGTCTTCTCTTTCTTCAATGCCTATTATCCGCAAATTTCTTCTTTTCATGGTGTCCTTAATTTCTTGGATGTTTTGTGTCAGGAGTTTTCCAGATTTGGCATTTTCTTTAATGGTTGATTCAATATCTGTGATTGTATCTTCTAGCCCTGAGATTCGTTCTTCCATCTCTTGGATTCTGTTAGAAAAGCTCACCTCTGTGTTGCTCGCCTTCTTCTCTGAGGTCTCACGTTCTCGTTTTTCTTCTGTCTGTGTGTTTATCATTGAATCCATTTTCATTTTCAGATCTTGAACTGATTTTTTGATTTCTTTCATCTGATTTTTGTATATTCCTGAGTTTCTTCCATTGCCTCTTTATAGGTCTTCAGAGCTTGAACCGTTTTAGTTATTTCTTTCATCTGGTTGTTTGCATTTTCCTGCAATTTTTCCAGTTCCACTCTATGTGCTTCTTTTATGTCTCTCACCTGTTTGTCTGCGTCTTCCTGCATTTGATTACGAATTTTATTTGTTTCCTCCATTATCATCCTCATTACTAAGGATTTGAGGTCATTTTCTTGTATTTCCGTTGTATTTGAGTTCTCTGGATGGTTTTCTTTGGGATAGCTGGAAACTGGAGACGCCATGTTGTTTTGGGGTTTTTTGCGTATGCTTTTTCGTTGTCCTTTAGACATCTTGCCGTCTTTGTTTTTGTTGGGTAGCTTCCAGAGTTGAATGGAGGGTGTCTGACGATAGATTCACTTGTTTTCTTACGATTTCCCTAGGCTGCGAGCTCAAAGCTTCACTGGTGTGGATGTTAGGAGGTTAGCCCTGTTGTTCTGGTCTCTCACAGCCAGTGATCCTCAGTCCCTCTCTGCTGTGGATCCTGCAATTGTTCTGGGTCTCTGAATGAGCGTTGGGTCAGGCCAAGGTATCCACAGCCTTCTGTGTTCCCTGCCAAGTCCAGCCAGGAGCACTGGGACCGAACCACGGGCAGAACTCAGCTAGATTCTCAGGGCCAGAACCGTCTGCCAAGCTCAGCTAGGGATTTTGGGCCCAAAATGCACACAGGGCCCAGCCAGAATTTTTGGGCTGGGACTACGCACCAAGCTCCACTAGGGCCTTTTGGCCCAAAGTGCGTGCTGTGGTCAGTTATTGACTCAGGGCCCGAACTGACCACCAATCTCAGCCAGGAATTCTGGATTCAAACTGTACACTGTGTCCAACCAGAGTCTTAGAGCTGGTGGAACCGAGAGCTCTGTCCAGCCTGTGCCACAGCAGGAGAACTGCGGCTGCTCTGAGTTAGCGCCAGTGGTGGAACAAGTGCTCCGCCCGCACTGTGTCCCCGCAGGGGAGCTGCCGCTGAGCTGAGGTGGTGCCTAGGATGGAACCGAGCACGTCACCAAGCCTGCGCCACAGCAGGAGAACTGCGGCTGCTCTGAGTTAGCGCCAGTGGTGGGACAAGTGCTCCGCCCGGACTGTGTCACCGCAGGGGAGCTGCCGCTGAGCTGAGGTGGTGCCTAGGATGGAACCGAGCACGTCACCAAGCCTGCGCCACAGCAGGAGAACTGTGGCTGCTCTGAGTTAGCACCAGTGGTGGAACAAGTGCTCCGCCCGGACTGTGTCCCCGCAGGGGAGCTGCCGCTGAGCTGAGGTGGTGCCTAGGATGGAACCGAGCACGTCACCAAGCCTGCGCCACAGCAGGAGAACTGCGGCTGCTCTGAGTTAGCGCCTGTTGTGAAACCAAGTGCTCCGCCCAGACTGTGTCCCCGCAGGGGAGCTGCCGCTGAGCTGAGGTGGTGCCTAGTGTGGAGCAGCTCAACTAAGCCTGCGCCACAGCAGGGGAGCTATGGCCACGCTGAGTTAGTGCCTCAGGCAGAATTGTTTGCTGGGCCGGGCCAATACCCGGGACTCTGGGGCCGAACTGTCCGCCGAGTCCAATCTGGGTCCAAAGGCTCCACGCGACCCAAATCCTGCCCCGAGTCCCCTCTCCCGCAGCAACTCCCACCAGCCACCACACCAATCGCCTCCACCGGAAGGCTATGAGCTGCAAACCTCAGCCGCCGCTGCTGGTGCCGCTGGTGCTGCCGCCTCTACCGCTGCCGCTCCGATCAGAGAAAAACCACGCTCCTCCCGTGTGCAGGGGCACGCAGGTCCTCCGCACCCTGGTCCCTCCGAACCGTGGAGCACTCCTGCTGCCGTGATGTTCGGACCTCGGTGTTCCTGGCTCAGAAATCTGTGCAATTCCCTGAATTGTTCACTGGAGCCTCCAAACGCGGTCCACACTGCTCGCCGCCATCTTGGATCATCCTCATTTCACTTCTTTATTGGCTACAAGATGATGTCTATGGGTATTTTTCATTAACAATAATTTGCATATTAAAAGTAAATAGGCACTTTCCAATCAATTCTGTATTAACTGAATAATGCACTTTCATTTGTTGCTACTCTTTTAAAAGAAGAATTTATTTATTTTATGTATGTGTGTGGGCCTGTGTGAATATGAGATATGAGTCCTCAGAGGCCAGAAGAGTCCATCAGATCCACTAAAACTAAAGTTATAGTCAGTTGTGAGCTTCCATATGGGTGCTGGGAACTGAATATGGGTTTTCTGTAAGAGCAATAGGCATTCTTACCTGTGGAGTCTTCTCTCCAGCCCACAATGAACACCATGTCCTTTTAAGCATTTGTGCATTTCAATAAGGATTTTGCATCTTTTATCTGTTTCCTTAACATGTAAGATTTGAGATAATCATTTTCTAGACAGGTATTTATTTTTATCTGGATATTATTATGTTCCATTATTCAAATATTTTAGAATTTACATATCTATTATATTTCATTACTCTATTGATTTCAACATGAAGTATCATGGCAAATTAAAAACAGGAGGGATTGTTTTTTATACCAAGAATCTGTTAAAGCCAGGAACGTTATAGACAAAAATTCGACCACTCAGGAAGCTGAGGTAGGAAGATCAAAAGTTCAAGCCCACCCTGGGTTACTTAGTGAGAATTTGGTTCAAGACATACAACAAAAACTTTCGATAGAAAATTAGGGATATTATTTGTGTGATTTGGTAGATGACAAGGAGAAATAAAGTAACTAAAACCAGCAGAGTAGTCCATTACCTGAGACTATAAAGAAAGATAATGATGCTTGACGTAGGGTTTGTTTGCTTTCTTTGTAGTTTCTTTGTGTTAGTTTTGTATTTTATTTTAATTGGTAAAGATCCAAAGCTGGGAAGTCCTTTGAGATGGAAAAAGAAACTCTTCCAACTCTCAGGGTGGTACTTTGAAAATTCGATATTGATAATATAAATTTTGGATAGATTACTTAGCAAAATAAAGGATAAAACTTTCTCTTTGGTGTATACTTAAATTTTTTTATTTCAGTAATTTATTCAGATTTATACCAATTGTTTATCCCTTCACTTGTATTTTCCCATTCCCCCATTCCCCTCTTTCACTCTATCCCCCTCCCTTCATTCTGTGACAGAAGGGAACCTCCTCCCCAACTGTATGATCACAGCTTATCAGGGGACAAAACTTT
This sequence comes from Acomys russatus, assembly GCF_903995435.1. Taxonomy (NCBI): domain Eukaryota; kingdom Metazoa; phylum Chordata; class Mammalia; order Rodentia; family Muridae; genus Acomys; species Acomys russatus. The sequence goes on from NC_067139.1 coordinate 65,018,379, forward strand.
TTTAGGTCATTGTGCTCACAACCATGCAAAAGATCTTTAATAAACATATGTAGTTCTCTCGTATTAAATCTGAATAAGCTTGTCTGAGTTTTGAAGGAGACACTGGCAGTCATTAATCTGATTGCTTTATATTTCGTAGGGACTTGTCTCAGCAAACCATGAGTTTGGATTATTTTATTTTGATATTCATTTTCACTTTTTCATGTCTGTTCATACAAATGTCCTAAACAATATTAAAAACTATTAGATGCTGTGGACTCCTAAGCTATTGTGGGACAAATTATGAGGTGGCTCCCCACATCCTTTAATCCTTATACTCTATGTGCCCTTCAGCCAGCAGCAGCATAGCTTCCATTGAGAAACTCTTGCATCACAAATGCATTCAAGAGGACTCTGCATGGTAAAAGTGTAAATTCTGAGCATCCCAGACTCTAACATGTATAACATTAAAAGCTAACTAACAAACATTCAAACAAGTCAGAAAATGAAAATACAGATGAAAAGACTCTCTTATTGGGACAGATTAATAGTCACAGTCTCAAGCCACGAGAAATAAAAAGAAGGAAGTCTCACCCTAAGAAGGGAATTGACTCTTAGAAGAATGATAAGGGTGGCGGTAATAGCCGAAGATAAACTGACCAGAGTTACTAGAGACAAGATAGCAACTGAAGCTGTACCTTTCTATGCTCCTGACCAACTATTTCTCCTCCTGGACAGTGGCCAACCAGGCTCCTACAGGGGTTGATGCAGATGCAGCCTCAGGTACTTACTTCCTCTTGTTTCTGGAAACTTGGTGAAGCTAAATTTCTAGGAGAGAAAAATGAATAGCACAAGTATGTTAAGACCTTCAATCCTTTGAGTTGAAAGAGTAAGAAGCCAAATTCTGGTGACAGAGGGTTGGTGACAGAAGTTGCTGGTTGGTCCATGGTTCTGGGAAAGTTGAGGTTTCCTCTTTCGTATTCTTAGTCATTAAAAAATTTCAAAAATAGTCACATGGTATATAATCACTTATAATTGGACACTAGCACAAAAGGGATGTCCAATGAAAGTCTTCACTTACCAGGAGTTTGGGGTAGATGCCGGGACTTCCTATTGGGACTCTAGGTGAGGGAAATATTGGAGAATGGGGAAATAGAAGGATCCAGAGGGTCCTAGAAACCCATAAGAAAAACATCATGATGTGTGGATCTGAACCCAGGGGGGGTCTGCTCAACCTACTACACCAACCAAGGACAATACATGCCGTAAACATTGAACCCCTATTCATATCTAGCCAACGGACAGGACATTCTCCACAGTTGTATGAGAGCAGGGACTGACTCTGACATGAACTCTGGTGCTCAGTATTTGACTACTTGACCATAGTAGGGAGGCCTGGTGGCACTCAGAGAAAGGATAAGCAGGTTACCAGGATGAGACTTGACAGGCTGTGACCATATGGTGGGGAAGGATGTCCCCTTCTGTCACAGACCTAGAGGAGGGGGAAAGAGTGAGAGAGGGAGGGAGGGAGAGAGGAACAGGAAGATAAAAGTGAGAGGATAACAATTGAGATGTATCTGAATAAATTATTAAAATTTTAAAAATTCAGAAACAGACTTGGAAAGAAGCTCAGGGGCAGTTGTTTTTGTTTGGTGTGTGTGTGTGTGTGTGTGTGTGTGTGTGTGTGTGTGTGTGTGTGTGTGTGTGTTTGAGAGAAAAACAGATAAGCTGAAAAATCTCAAAAGTCACCAGGAGAAGGAAGATGGAGAAAATGAACAGTAAACCCCAGGCCTTTTTATTTAAAGCCCAAGAAAAACAGGTATCAGGAAACAGTCAGCAACATGGAAGGTGAACAACTGCTCAGTAGAAAGGAGAGGGGAAAGCATCAGAAAAAGAATTTAAAAACTCAGGATGTCAGGGAAATGATGTGTAGGCTTTGGCCAGTATCCAAGAGAAAAGACATTGAAAGGAAGGGAAAGGAAAAGTGATATTTTTCCGAGTAACAGAAAAGTGGACAGAAACTGCAGGACAGGTTAGGAAGAGCTTCCCACTGTCCTCTGTCCTAAGATAACCATGATATTTTAGTTTAGTCTGTATTACAACAGGATTGTTATTCCGAATTTGGCATTTTGGCATTTAAAATTTTCAGTTGATTTGACAAATACCTCTGCATACACTGTGTAAAGTCGGCTTTATTTGTCCTGATGGCTCTCAGTGTGGAAAGCATGTCTAATTCTACAATCATGCTACATGTTTGTTAAATGATTATGAATGAAGTTCTGCTGGCACCCATATGCTAACCACAGTGCTAGGAATCTGGACAGGACACTCAATGGCCTCTGTTGTGGTTTGAACATAAAATTTTACCATGGGCTTTTGCATCTTCTCCTTAGTCCTAGTTAGTGGCACTATTTTGGAAGGTTGTGAAAGCTCTAGGATTTGACATCTAGCTAGGGGAATTAAGTCACTGGTGAAAGATTCTTGGGGATACGTTGTTCCTCTCCATTTCTGTCTCTAAGTACAGATGATATAAAAGACAGCTTTTACTTAAAGCCAGTAAATGATACTGCATTCTGGAGTTAATTATGGATGGCCTTGGCCAAGGAACATGGATTCCAGTGACGTCCAACTCATGCTCCAATGTGTAGCATTTTATTATGGTAACAGAGCAAAGGAAGTCAACATGCTTTTCACATCTTATTGGTGGGTATATCAGGTAGGCAGCTTATAGCAAAGCGGAGAACATTTTGCTACAGGCTTCAGATGCTATTTAACAACCTCCATAGTTTTGGAGTTGGTAGGACTTAAGGGTCTACTCAGCATTCCTAAAGATTTTCCCACTAGTCCCAGAATATTACATCACACACAGAGGTTGGCAATAAGTGCCAGTTTAGGGAGCTAAAGATGGGCCAAGATAATTTGGTTATGGACCTGTGACATTGCAGCCTCTTCAGATTCTCTTATGTTCTTTAATAGGCCTTTGTAGCATGTGCAGTGCAGGCATGGTTTCTTTATGAGAATATTAGTTATATTATTGTCCATCAAGAAGTGGAAAAGTGCCTCTACCACAGATTCCTATGGCTGCAATATTCTACCTTGATGCATGGGGCCATGTAACCAAGAGTGATACTCTGAAGCCATGAGCTAAAATAATCTCTAGTTGTAGGTACAGTGGGGGCATGTATGAAATTCTCAAAACATAAATAAAAAGCACCTCATTCAAGAAAAAAGTAAACAATTCTTCCTTTATGTTTTTGGCAGGTATTAGCAAAGTGACTAATATAATAACAAAGCAGGTGAGTGACCCCTCTCCTGGATCCTGAAGGCCACCAGTGTGAGTGAGTGAGTGTCCCCGCGCGCGCGCACATGTGTGTGATCTGAATTAAGAAAAAGCACAATAAAATGCTTAGGAAAGTAACCCCTGCCTCTCTCTCTCTCTAATTTGGGCTCATTTGTTGAGGAGGCAAGCTCTGAAGAAAATGTATAATTCTGGCAGTGGCATATGTAAGAGGGACCCTGGAAGTTAGAATAGAGGGTGGGCCAGGGGAGGAGCTGTGCTTTGAAGCATCTTAAGGAACCCAGTAATCAGTTTTCCCTGGGACAAAGCAACTGTAGCAAAGCAGCAAGCCCACACACCTCCAAAACTCTTACAAGTGAGTCAGCTAATAATATTTAAATACTTAATTGGAAGGCAGCCAAGTCTGCATTCTGAGCTCTGTTGCCTATGACAGAAATATCCCAGGCCTGACATTAGTATGCCATTGCCTTTGCACTCGCTGTGCTGCCTTGATCTGTTGTTTCACAGCCAGCATAAATCAACAGTAAGCTCCTGGGATGGAGGGATTCTTGCAGGCTCAGCTCACAATGAAAGAAGAACAAACCCCAAACCCCAGACCTACCCACAACCTAGACCCATGGTCATCTCTGAGACCTGTGTCCCTAGGAAGCCACCCTAGCTTTGCAAAATGGCCATGATCTAAGAAGTAAAATGACAGATAAGTTACTCACTATTAATTCTTCACCACTTGCACCCCTTGAAAGTGTCAGGAACTAAAGGACAGTCTGTTTGCGGCGGGTGTGGGAAAAATCCTAATGAAGCTGTGTGTTCAGATGTTCACAGTGAGGCCTCCTTGCCCCCCACACTGCCCTGGCTTCCATGTATACATGAGGGTAGAGTGTGGGACCTACTGGTTTGGCTATTGGTACAGCAGGCAACAGCCAGATGCTGCCTGGGTATGACAGTCATTGAAAGAATTTGTTTTTTATTTACTATTTATTTTTTACATATACATTTATATTATTACATGTATATACAATAAACCACCTATAGCAAGAAGAAACATGAAACAATCAGGTCTTAAGTCATCATAAAGACACTGATTGGTCCTCATCATCCTCCTTGAGGTAGGCTGAGTGTCACCAGGAGCTAACCTGTCTCATTGTCAGTGAGTCTTTAGAATAATAAAAACATTTTAAAATGCCATATTTTGCATGTCTCTGAGGTTTTTGAAGACCTTATATAACTATCCTACCTTATCTTTCTATAGAATCATATTTATCTGCTGCACCTAAGATGTTTATTCTTGTGATAAAAATAGACTAGTAATTGACCTGACCATAATTTGATTAACTAACAATTAACTTGTATAACTTATTGGTCATAAACAGCCTGCAATAGCACTTTCAAAGTATTGGAAGTAAACCTTGTATTATAATTGTGTTTTATGGGTGCAATACTTCATATTAGAGTAAAAATATATGTAATCTGTGTGAAGAATGCTCTTAAATTAAACTTATTTTGCATCTATATACAAAATTCTATACCAGTGAATTTAAAACAGCCTTGTGAGTGACAATTGAGGCATTAAAACTTGTATTATAATTTGTTATGTGGGTACAATACCTCATATTAGAGTAGAAATACATAATATGTGTGAAGAATAATCTTAAATTTGAATTCTATACCACTGTATCTAAAATTAAACTTATTTTACATCTATATAGAAAATTCTATACCAGTGAATTAAAAATAACCTTGTGACATTTGAGGCATTAAGTTGAGTAGATTCCCTAATCTACTTTTTGTTCTATCTCCCCTATATATTTCTATATTCCTCCTTCTTTATTTTCAACCCCTATCTCCAAACCTAAGAGTGTAAGGGAAAGGAAAAGAGAGACATCACTGAGTCTAACCTTGTTTTCTCTCCAGATAAGACCAATGACAACTTGTACCCACTCCCATTGATAATAGCCATTGATAGCCCAAGAAAGAAACCAAAAATCCCACCTGACCCCCCTGAACATCAAAGAACCTCCTTATGGAGATGGCTTCAAATGTGGCAAACAAACCATTGGGAAAAATGTCCTTATTTCTACCACAGACAGAATTCTGCCTAAAAGGGGCAATCTTGGATGCAGGCAGAGTCCATAACCAAACTCTGCCAAGCAGGGTAAGCAAGTCCTCAATAGTTCCTGCCTCACAAATATGTCTGTCAGATATATTGGGCCAGAATGATGAAGAAGATGCTCCAACATTATAGAGAGTTCTGGGCAAGCATTCAGATATCAAACTGTCTCTCATCTTCTCATTTGGAAAACTACTAACTTGCACTCCTGGCATACTCAGGTAATCAAGTTTATCCCTTCCCAAGTCTCTGATGGAGTCGAAGACAAGGTAGCTTAGTTATACAATGAAGCTTAGTTGTTAGGGGTTAAGATATTTTTAGGGCTAGATAGATGTTTTAAGTTGATAATGACAAAGATGTTTTGGAGATTGATTTACATTTAGAATTTTAGATGCACCAAGAAAGGAAAGATGTTTTCTTCAAGGCTGTCAAATACATGTAGCCATAACATTAAGAACGTAACATTTATATAAGTCCTGATTGTATCATGGTTCTTCTTGCTATAGGTAGTTTTTGTATATATGTGGAATAATATAAATATACATGTAAAAATAAATGAAGAAAAATATGGGAGAAAAAGAAATAATAAAAAAGGCATTGATTGGTTATAGCCGCGAGGACAAGGTGTTTGCCAACATTTTTTATTGCTAGTGCATTTTGATGACAGGACAAACTGTAGATTGAAGGTTTTGTGGTTGTATTGCTGTGAATTTGGAAGCCTGCCGGGTACTTTTCCACATCATAGACACTAGAACATGGAGGTGAAGGTTCTAGGTAGGTTTCAGCTCGAGCTCTCCATGTTCTCCATAAGTTGTGTGGGTGTTATCTTCAGCAATGAGGCCTTGCTGTCAGTTTGTAGAAAACAACCTATTATCTTGATAACAGTTTGAATTGTTTGAGGAGTTCCATGGAACTCTTTTGGGCAAACTCAATTGGATGATGTTCAGCCCTGGTACTGCAAGCTTCATTTGGTTTTTAAAGATGGATAGTTGGGGTTCTGTCTCCCTCATTATTTATACTTCATTATGATTTCCTTCATATGTTATACGAAGTTCTTCCCTCACCAAGTTTCCATACTGGTCCTCAAATTCTCCTCAATTCCAGATGGCTCTCCTTAAATCCCCATCCACAAGCCTGTCTCCCCTCCTACCTGTCTGATTCTCATGTTCCAATTCCACTCCTTGCCTCCAGTTCATCCATAAGATCTATTCTATACCCACACCCAGAGATATTCACACATCCTTCTTATCCCTTTCTTTATGTATAACATCTCTGGGTTTACAGATTTTATCTTTGTTATCTTTTATTTAATGGATAATATCCAGGTATAAGTTAACACATATCACATTTATCTTTCTGGGTCTTGGTTCTGTTTAGATCTACACCCTGTTTGTTAGTTGGGTTATTTTTTATGCCAAGTTTCTTGAGTTCTCTATATATTTTGGATAGTAACCCTCTATCAGATATGGAGTTGGAAAAAAACAAAAGAAACTTTTCCATTCTGTTGGTTGCCACTTTGTCTAAATGATGTTGTCCTTTGCTATGCAGTTTCATGAAGTCCCATTTATGAATTGTTGATCTTAGTCAGATATCACTATTTTATGGATATATGTTTGTGACTTTGATTTCATTTCATTGATCAACTTGACTGTTTTTATGCTAAAATTGTGGGGCTTTTATTACTATAGCTCTTGTAATACAATTTGAGATCAAGGAGAGTTATACTGCCATCATTTTTTTTTTTAATTCAGAATTGTATTAGCTATCCTGGTTTTTTTCTATTTCATATAAAGTTGAGAACTGGTATTTCTAAATCTATGAAGAATTGTGTAGAAATTTTGATAGATATTGCATTGGATGTATAGATTGCTTTTGGTAGAGTGGCCATTTATACTATGTTATTCCTACAAATTTGTGAGCATGGAAGATCTCCCCATAGTCCAAGTTCTTCCATTTCTTTCTTCAAAGAATTGAACTTTTTATCATACAGGTCTTTAACTTGCTTTGTTATAGTTACCCCAAGATATTTTATATTATTTGAGGCTACTGTGAAAAGTGTCGTTTGCCTAATTTCTTTCTCAGTCCATTTGTATAGAAGAGGAATACTGATTTTTGTGAATTAAATCTTGTATCCAGCACTTTGCTGAAAGTGTGTATTAGCTGTAGGATTTTTGGGTCACTTATGTATACAATCATATCATTTGCAAATAATGATAGTTTAACTTTTTCCTTTCCAATTTGTATACCCTTAGTCACCTTCATTTTTTTATTGCTCTAGCTAAGACATCAAGTATTGTATTGAATAGATATAAAGAGAGTGGTCAACTGCCTGAGTTGAGGTTTTATTGCTGTGAAGAGACACCATGAGCATGTAGTAACTATAATAAAGGCAAATATTTATTTGGGACTGCCTTAAGGTTTCAGGGGTTTAGTCCATTATTGTCATGGCAGGAAGGATGTCAGTGTACAGGCAGACATGGTGCTGGAAAAATAGTTGAGAGTTCTACATCTGGACCAGTAGGCAACAGGAAGAAATTGAGAAACACTTTCTCCTGATCTTCTCCAACAAGGCCATACCTCCTAATAGTCCCACTATTATGGGCCTATGGGGCCATTTTTATTCAAACTATCAGCACCCTTGTCTTCTTCTGATTCTAGTGGAATTACTTTGAGTTTTTCTCCATTTAAGTTGATGTTGGTTATGGGCTTGCTATAAATTGTCTTTATTATGTTTACATATGACCTTTGTATCATTAATTTCTCCATGACATTTAACAGAAAGAGGTGTTGGATTTTGTCAAAGGCCTCTTATGCATTTAATGAAATGAATATGCTTTCCAGCTTGTCTATATGTTGGATTACATTGAATAAAGCCTGCATCTCTGGGATGTGGCCTAGTTCGTGATTGTAAATGATCTTTTGTATATATTCTTGGATTCAGTTTGAAAATATTTTCATTATACTTTTTTACATCAATGTTCATAAGGGAAATTGGTCTGTAATTTTCTTTTTTGTTGGGTCTTTGTGTATGGTTTGTGTTAGGGTAATTGCAGCATCATAGAATGAATAGGACACATAAGGTTGGGCATGATGTGTTTTCATTTTCATTCAATTCTATAAGGTCTTTAATTTATTTTTTTATGTCTGTCTTGACACATTACTCATTTGGTATAAAGTTGTCCAGTTTCCATGAGTTTATATGCTTATTTGTGCTTTGTTGTTCTTGATATCAAGGTTTAATCTGTGGTGGTCTCATAGGATGGAGGGAGTTATTTTAATTTTTTGAAATCTATTGTGACTTACTTTAAGTGGTTAATCCTGGAGAAAGTTCCCATGAGGTATATAGAAGAATGTATATTCTTTAGTGTTTGGGTGGAATGTTCTATAAATATCTGTTATGTCTATTTGGTTTATTATTTCTGTTAGCTCCAGTATTCCTCTGTTTAGTTTTTGTTTGGATGACCTGTCCACTGATGAGACTAGAGTATTGAAGTCTCCCATTATCAATGTATGAGAGTCAATATGTGATTTAAGCTGTAGTAGTATTACTTTTACAAATGTGCAGGCCCTTGTGATTTCAATCCTTAGCATTTATGTTAAAGACTGAAATGGCTTCTTGGTGTATTTTCCTTTGATGGGTACATAGTGTCCTTCTTTATCTCTTCTAGTTACCTTTGGTTTAAATTCTATTTTCTGAGATATTAAATGGCTATACCAGCTTTGTTCTCATTTTTATTTGCTTGGAATATCTTTTTCAAATATCTTTACCTCAGGGTGATGTCTATTTTTGAAATTGAGGTGTGTTTCTTGAATGTAGCAAAAAGATGGGTCCTGTTTTCACAACCGTTTTCTTAGATTGTGTCTTTTAAGTGGGGAATTGAGACTACTGATACTGATAAATATCATTGACCGATGATTATTAATTCTTGTTATTTTGGTGGTTGTGACTGGCGTGTGTGTGTGTGTGTGTGTGTGTGTGTGTGTGTGTGTGTGTGTGTGTGTTGTTTCTTTCATTTGATTTTGGTGGTTGGGAGTTATCTTCTCCCTGTTTTTCATGGTAGCAGTTAACATACTTAGGTTGGAGTTTTCCTTCTAGGATCCTCTGTAGGGCTTGATTTGTATATAAATATTTTATTATGTAAATGTTGTTTAAATTTTGTTTCATCATGGAATATCTTATTTTTTTCATCTATGGTGATTGAAAATTTTGCTGGATATAGTAGCCTGGCTTGATATCTAGGGTCTCTTAGAATCTGCAGCACATGTCTTCAAGATCCTCTAACTTTTATGGTGTCCATTGAGAAGTCAGGTTCAAGTCTAATAGGTCTGTCTTCATATGCTACTTGAAAATTTCCCCTTGCAACTTTTAATATTTTTTTCTTTATTCTCTATGTTTATTGTTTTGAATATTATGTGCTGTAGGGATATTCATTTCTGGTCCAGTCTATTTGATGTTCTGTATGCTTCTTATACCTTTATAGACATCCACTTCTTTAAGTTAAGAAATTTTAATCTATGACTTTGTTGGAAATATTTTCTAGGCATTTGAGCTGGTTTCTTCTTCTTCCTCTATTCCCATTCTTCTCAGCTTCGGTCTTTTCTTAGTGTCACATGTTTCCTGGATGTTTTGTTTCTGGAAATAATTGATTTACTATTCTCTTTAACTGATATATTCATTCCTGGCATTATATTTTTAGTGCCAAGGATTCTCTATTGCATCTCTTGATCTCTAGTCATAAAGACTGCCTATTTGAAAAACTGCAAAATTTCTTTTTGAATTTTTTATTTTTACATTTCTAGAACTTGCTACATTTGGGTTTTTGTCATTGATTCTTCTTCCATTTTCAGGTCTTGACCTGTTTTATTTATTTCCTTGTACTTTGTGTGTGTGTGTGTGTGTGTGCGTGTGTGTGTGTGTGTGTGTGTGTGTGTGCTTTCCTGAATTTCTTAAAAAGATTTGTTCATTTCTTCATACTGTATTTTCCTGGACTTCTTTAATGGATTAATTCATTTCTTCTATTATCTTCATAAGTCTGTTTTAAGTTCTTTTTCTCATGCTCCCATTATAGTGCCTACTGTGGTAAGGTTTAGAGGCTTTAGTGGAGACATTTTGTCCTGGTACTTTTGATTGTGTTTTTTATGCTGATGTCTGGGCATCTAGGATTAGCATAACTATAGGCCTGATGATGATAATTTGGTTTTGTGTCTGTTGGGTTGGTGTTTTTTTTTTTTTTCCTTGATATCTTCACCCCTGAACATTAAGAGAATGTGGTGGTTTTTGTGGTGCCTGAAAGAAAATTTTCTATGGACATGTTTCACTGCCTTGCTCAACTTGTGTGTTCCCAAGATGTGCTTGCTGGTGTAGGAAGCTGAAATAATGGAGTGTTTGAAGAAAAGAAAAATAAAGTTTGAGGCAAAGATTTTTGTGATCCATTGAGGATGGGGTAACAAAACAAAAGGAGACACCAGCAAGTTTTTTCTACACAGATGGGGATAAGACTGGGGGGAAGGGGTTGGAACAGAAGAGGAGCAAAGTCAATCTACTTGTTTCCCTCAGCTTTGTAGAATTCCATCATTAGGGAAGGCTCGAGGAAATATATCTATACAAGACCTGTGTGTTAGAACACATTGCTAGTCTAAATTGGCTTTTTCAAAGAAATTAAAAAGTATGAGTTACAAATGGCAAATTGTCTTCATCATGCATTAATGAGTTTAATAGTGTTGGTGAGAGAATTGATCAGTTCCTAAGATAGCTCTGTAAGACATAAACATCTTTATTCAGAGCATCCAAGGATAAGCAGTTTCTAAAATATAGCATGAATAATAAAACTAAAGGCATTATGTTGTAAATACTTTAGAAACAGAAGTATAAAAAATTATATTGAAACAACTGTAAAATTAAACAAATTGAAAATTATCAAGATTTAGTAGTTTAATGTAGTCCATATAATTTTCATTATTTGATCAATGCAAGAATTGAGTTTCATTATTATCATAAAGCATGTTGGTTTTAGGAAAACTTGATTGAATACTGCCAAGGTTGGCCAGGGCCAATTAAACAAAGATGACGTCTAATGAATACTCTATGCACAGCAACAAGGCAGGAGCAATGCCTCTTCTGGAGCCATGGTGGGCAGCTTATTGCAGCAATTGCTAGATTTTCAGGAATTTTGTGATCTGCTTGATGACTCATTGATAGCCTGGCACTTAGAAGAGACTCAATTCCTCTTAGGTGTCCACATGGAAAGAAATTTGTGAAAAACTCCCTTATATCAATTATGAGAATATTCATAAAAGTGAGTTGAATATGTTGACAGTTTAGCTCTTTAAGCATAACATGACCATTTCTACCATGGAAAAGAGACTTCTGTGACAATCTGTAGGATATTTTACCCTGTAATCCTGGTAATGAGAGAAGTAAAACTATACGGTGATAGATAAATCTATGGTAAGCATCTCATCTTAGAAGGTAGAAGGTCATCAGACCCTTACCTGAGACCCAACCCACAACTTCATCTTGTCTCCAAGCTACAGGTGGTTTTAGGAGACGCTCAGAAGGTAGAACGTCAAATGAGGCTAGGTTCCAATGATGTACGCTGAGTTAGGGAATTATCACCCATGCTGAAATGGAACATTTTAGTTCTGCAGCTGTTTCTGAGCCATCCACACTCCTGTAAGCAACCTCTCACTCATAAGCCTCTGAGCCAGTAAACTCATTCATTCACTGTGATGAATATCAGTTATCAATTTGTCAGGATTTAGAATCTATATAGAAATAGACCTCTGAGTATAGCTGCAAAATAATTTCTAGATTAGATTAATGTAGGAAAAACTAACCCTATATATGGGCTGCACCATCCCATGTACTGAGTTTTCTGACTGAATAAAAAGGGGAAGAGATACAACATTGTTCAATATTTCTCTCTTCTTCTCCCTCCCCCCACTCTCCTTCCTGATTGTTGATGCAATGTGACCAGCCACCTCAAGCTCTTGCTCCCATAACTTGACCATTATAATAAAGTGTACCTTTAAAGTGTGAGCCAAAGTAAACCCTTCCATAAGTTGCTTTTGTCAGATATTTTGTCCTATCAATTCATGGACTTGGACGTAAGCATGTCTTTGGTGTCTGTCTGAAATAAATAGATATTTATTCACATCTCCTCTGGAAAACTCACATAGTATGCTGAATGCCAGAAAGGCTTAACACATATAAAATTCATGTAATAAAATTCCAAGGGGCATGTCCCATGAAAGCCTTCACTTACCGGGAAACTGGGACAGAGGGAGGACATCCTATTGGAACTCTAGATGAGAGAAGCATGGGAGAATGGCAAAGTTGAAGGATCCAGATGATCCTAGAAACCTACAAGAAGAACATTATGATAGGCAGACAGGGGTCCCGCTCAAACTAAGGCACCAGCCAAGGACAATACAGGCAGTAAACTTTAAACCCCTACTCAGATCTAGCCAATGGTCAGAACATTCTCCACAGTTGAGTGGAGAGTGGGGTATGACTTTCACATGTACTCTGGTGCCTCATATTTGACCATGTCCCCTGGAGGGGGAGACCTGGTGGCACTCAGAGGAAGGATAGCAGGTTACCAAGAAGAGACTTGATATCCTATGAGCATATACAGGGGGAGGTAATCCCCCTCAGGAACAGTCATAGGGGAGGGGAATAAGGGGAAAATGGGAGGGAGGGAAGAATGGGAGGATACAAGGGATGGGATAACTATTGAGGTGTAACAAGAATAAATTAATAAAAAAAATAAAAAATAAAATAAAATTTGCAATTATGTTTGGCTGTAGAAGTGCATTTTTATTTTAAGTCAATAAAGTAGCAAGAAATGTAAGTTTAGCCCATAGAACACCTATATTCCATATTTTTCTCTAGTTTCTATGTTAATAACTTCTCTCAGAATTCTAAATCATATGAACTAACCAATAATTGTATCAATAAATCTACAATTAAACTATAAACTTAGAAATATCTATGTAAGAAGTAACAAACAGAATCTGTTTCTAAGATTAAAAAAAAAGCACTCTTAAATAACTAAGTTTTGAAATCACTCAAGTTCCAACAGAAAAATAAAGTGAAAACCATCAGCAGAGAATTCATGTGAGCCTACCACTACCCATGTCAGAAGTCTGGACTCACATATCCAGGTAATCCTTCACAATCTACATATCATGCTTCTTTGAAATGTACAATTTGTAAAAGGATAAATTGACACCAGGAGGCCAGATTCTTCAGGCTACCCTTATTCTCCTTTTAACATGCTCATCCTCTCTTGACGTTTGTTGACATTAGGTCCCCTGTCCCCTCCCTGGTTCAATTTCTAACAATAACATTCATATAGATATATAAGGATGGGAGACTTACTGAATACTGTTACTCACGACTTTCCATTCCTGTTATTTATTCAGAGCACTCTCCAGTCAACTCAGTTCCATCCAGAAAGTCCCCAAACACCAAACCATTTTCTTGTGACAACACTTTTCTGCAAATGCACTAATGAAAAGTTTATATTATCCTTTTTTACTATTTCAAAGCCCTCACAGCACATGAGTTTTTTTCCTATCATGGCAACCCATTCATTGACAGCTCCACCTTGTCTTGATCACCTGCCTCTGTCATTATCTTTTTTCCAGCTTAGATCTCACAGCCATAACTCTCAAGCAACTTTTAAACTTTCTAACTACAGATGAACCATACTATTGCTGTTTCTATATCTATGTGTATTCAAGCAAGAGAGATGAAAATTACCTAGTAGGTAAATGCATAATTACCTACAGCCACTTCCTAAGGACCCAATTGTGTCTTCTTTCTTTCCTAACTTTTCAACATCTTCTTAATAATTCTCAAGCATATAGGTAATATAGCCCTACTCAGTTAATCATCTTGCTTCAATCTTGATAAAAATAACTGACATTAATATGCAGTACTCCCCACCAAGTTTCCAAGTTAATTTCTGTAACTCTGTCTACAAATGAACCTGCTGCCAATTTAAATCCAGGAGGAAGTGTCTATTTGATTATAGCCAGCTGGTCTACCAGTATACTTTCTTATAATATACTTTCTCAGTATCTACACTGCACTTTCTACCTGCAACTTCTCATTTCCTGAGTCCTTTCTATTGTCATCTGGTCTTTACCTCCTTTTAAGGAATTATACTGTTGTCCAAAACATCATATCTTTCCCTTCCTCTACAGAAAAACATCTTCCTTTTAATCCATTCAGCCCAGACTGAAGGTAGGTTCCTTTCCTACCCTCACTGCCTACTTGAATGGCTATCTCAGCTCACTTGCTTTCTCCAGGGATTTCCATGTCTCATCCTTTCTACCTGAAATCCCATGTTTTGCCCCTTCCTTTTGCTTCAGTGACCTGACTTCTCCTTCATAAAGCAGATGAAGTATCACTGACTTAAGGAAGCTTGATGATCCCTCAGGGTTAAGTTAAATTGCCTCATATATCTCCCTTTTCAACATTTGTTTCTCCTTTAATAATGTAGCATGATCACAAATATGTGATTGTTTGAGTTGTGCTAGTACCCTCCTTGTATCTGAGCAAGACTGAAAGTTCCACATGGACTGATTCTTTCTCTTATCTCAGTACTTAGCATAGAGTCAATTACACAGTAAGCTCAACTACATGACTTAACACATCATCACCTACAAAACTCCAAATGAATCTTAAGCATCCCAAATATTGTCAAGGGTTCAGTGAATAATGTCCAATTATATACTGATTCTGGTAATATGATTTGTCACAACCATTTTAGAAAATAATTTTACATGATGCATCCTAAGTATTATTTTTGCACTAGTCATTTCACTCTGAAGTAGTAAGCTTTAGCATTGCATAGAAGCATATGCACAGATGTTTCTTGTCTTATTATCTGTAATGCTGAGGAATTATGGACATGAACTCTCAACAACAGTTATGTTAAGTTTTCCATCTAAATATAATATTATTACACTATTTTTATTTATGTGTACAGAGGCCTTGCAGTAACTTTGTACAATGCTTATTTTTTAATGCTTATGATTTAACATTGTACAATTCATGTAGGCAAGCTGGACTCAATTCTGTAAAATGAACATATAGAACAAATGATAACACTGTGATAAAATAACAAGAACTATTATAGAAGGACAGAAGTAAGCGCTGCATTAACAATTGGCATTTATTGAGCATATTCACTATTCTTGGTATTTTTTTATGTTTTACATACACTCACTCACTAAATGCCCATAACACCCCTAGAAGTTTATTATTACTCATATTTTAAGACAATGAAATAAGGTTCTGAGAGAAATAAATCAGTTTATAAGCAAGAGTAAGAATTTCCAAAGACAGGGTCAGAACAGTTTCAAATAGTATAAATATTTACAAACAGTAGTCATTTCATTTCTTGGTGAGATGATTAGAGGGGATTTTTGTTATATATTATGACAAAACATGTAACCCTGATAATAAAGAAAAATACCATGTAAACAAATTTGTATGTATAATTTATTTCAGCTAATCAGTTATTAACTATACATGATGCTTATTTCAGATATTTTCACAAGAACAAGCCTAAAGGCCAAAATGTGCATTACTGAAGTATTACTAGTTTGGAATCTTGTTTGTTTGCCTTGCCATAATAATCAACCTTGCTGAGAGAGCCTGATTGATGAATAAAATAGAAATGAACATTCTGTTGGATATTTTTTTCTGAAGTGGAATCTTGCATTCCCCCTGTGTAGACATGTTTCCAATTAACAGTGATCTGGGAAGGTAGACATTACACATTTTCTGTCAAATTATTCTTGATCATATACAAGATATTACAGTCTGAATCAATGGTTTTATTGCTACCTCATTTCAGACTCTGTGTGTGTGTGTAATATATGTCCTAGTTCATGTGGAAAATGACAATTTCAAGTGTGTGAAAGGTATATTATAAAATACTAAAGGTAGGTATACTGTCCCAGAGCCTCCGGAATAATGTTTGCTTGAAAGTGTGATGCTGAGCTATATAGAAGTTAAGGAAGAATACAAGTTCTACACAATGGATATTTTCAGCACCCTAACACACAGGCTTTCTAGATTCAAAACTGAGATGTGGATAGAAAAGCTTTAATTTAAAATGAATAAAAATCATAAATGCTTACTGCTGAAACTGGTTGAAGATGATAGGGAAAGTGTCGCTGTATTTCCAGATTGTTGATTACACTCATCCAAGTTCAAAGGTTGATACAATTCCTCCTACTTAATTCTAGTAATGGTAGAGAATTAATCCAAATTGAAGTTGGCACATCTCCGCATCAAAACAACCAAGGGCTTCACAGAATAAATGTCCTATAATGAAGGGGGTCAAAGGCTGAAAACAGAAAGATAGACGCCAGTATAATCTAGAGCCAAGAGAACTTTAAACAGAGGGGAACAGCGAGCTGGATACTTTCTATTCTGATGGAATAAACTTGGGAGAAAAGGTTGTAAAAGTGAACTTTACTTCTCAGATGAAGTCTGAGATCATAAATTAAAAACAACTTTATAATTGTGATTTTATTATTTCCAGAAGCTCATATGGAGTCCAATATGTGGGTTTCATAAGATAAGGACCGTGTTAATGAGTACATGATGAGTTAGAATATCAGAATTACTGTAAAGTGGAAACAGGGGACATATGGATAAAACATTTCTCTGTTTGCTTAGTTACTTTTGAATGAGACAACAAATCATTAAGAAGATGTCAATCTAACTTAAAGGAAATTAAAATCATCAGGGAAATATCAGATAATTGCTCTCTTGAGATGGCAAAATAGTGTGTGTGCGCAAGAGAGACAGACAGAGGCAGAGAGAGACAGACAGACAGAGACAGAGAGACAGAGACAGAAAGATACAGAGATACAGATACAGACATACAGAGAGCGGGAGGGAGGGAGGGAGGGAGGGAGGGAGAGATAGAGATAGAGAGAGAGAGAGAGAGAGAGAGAGAGAGAGAGAGAGAGAGAGAGAGAGAGAGAGAGAGAGAGAGAGAACAGCAAACACTGCATTTTGCATTCTTCTGATCACAAGTTTGGTTTGTCCACAACCAATATAGATATGTTTCTCTTTGCTACAAGGCCAAGATGCTCAAAAAATCTGTCTGTGGAGATGTTGAGCACACTTAACTCATGGGGTTTGTATTAAAATTGAGATGAATAAAGAGTCTCTTTCGAAACACTCCCAGTATTTCTTATTTTTTCCTCTATTAGACTTATCCCTGACATGTTCTGAATGGCGTCGTATTGCACAGTTCTTCAGCCTCAAGACCGTGGCTATGACTCACACCTGTCCTAAGCCAAGATCCTTCTGTGGTTTTTGCCTTTTTAAGTTCTTACACAAATGGAGTGACATAGTGTTCAGACTTTTCACCTTTTTTCTTTAACATTTCAATATGCAGTTGATAGCCAATATGATTTTGACATGGTTTGATAGCTCATTTCTTTTATTGTTAGTAGTATCCTGTCTGATGCACTCCACACTCTCTCTTCAGACCTGAACTATTCAAATTCTATTTTTTTTTTTTGTCTCTGCCTTTGTAGCCACTATTAAAGGTATTTGTGCATTTTAGTTTTTTGTTCACTCCAGGAGATCCCAGTGTTATGCCAACCTGACTTGGTCACCATACACATATGTGGCCATGGGAGAGGTAATGCTTAATACCATAAGAATAAATGAATAAAGCCATATATTCTTACATTCCAGTATATATTTGAGACTCCCTTTCCTAATTTAGAAGGAGAAATGTAACTAAAAGTGACTCTAGTGGAGAACTGATTTTTTTTTTTTTTTTTTTTTTTTTTTTTTTTTTTTGCAGTTGGTATATTCCTATCTTCTCTTTTGGTTGTGGCATATTTCTGAAGCTATTGAGACGAACAAGAATTCAACATCTAAGTGATTTCTCACTCATTCCAACAGGGACATTTCATTATGTCAATGTCAGGATGTGGGGCTCAGTCTCTAGCAAATTCTAGAAACCTAAGTTATCTGATAACCACTTCTGCAGCTCCATACTGTTACCTTCATGTGCATTTAGCTGAATCACCTTGGCTTGATTCAGCCCAGATGTATTTGAACTTGGAGCCACGTTCTCCATTACTATCTGAAATTCTCAGCTTTATGTTTCCATTCCTAATACCCAGATATATTTAGTAGATGCTATATGAGGAATCACACACACAGGCACCAGAAGTCCTGAATAAATCCCATCATTAGTGAATAAAGCAAGGGGAGATTCAGACTCAAGCACAATGAAGCATTTTCTTTTTCTTTGATATTTTGACATATAGATTGAGAACAAGGACCAGAAGTTTCCAGAATAGTCTCTAGACATGGAAACCTGTACATATTATGATATAACATCCTATTTAATAAATTGTGAAAATATTAGTAACTGATAACCATCACTTGGGGGAGAGAAGAATTACATGAAACAATATAGAATACCACACATAGGAATATATCTGGGCTTCATAGAAATTTGTTTTCAGTTGTGCATTTGTGTTTTGTGAATCAGATAGAAAATGTTGCTCTTACTATGTGGCATGGCCAAAAGGTGTTTCTAAAAAGCCTTCTCTGGCATGTGTACAAACTCTAGCTGCTCCTTCATCAAATCTTAATTATATGCCCACTGTTTTGTATGGAAATTCAAGGAGTCAGTTAACTAAATTGATATTGGTCTTTTTATGAAACAACATAACTAAAAAGTGATGCTAATTAGACCCACTTCTGTTAGGTATCACCTTTGATTTGAACATCTGTAGCTATAGTGAAATCATATGATCTATAGTCCCACCCCTTTCTTTAATGAATCAGGCATGAGAATAGGATGATAAACACAAAACACCAAAGGTTGCATATAAATGATTCAGATCAGAAGAAAAATAATTTGATGTTTTGAAAGTGAGCAAAAGGTAGGGAAAAGAAGAGCTCAGTTCTTTTAAAAGGTACAGAGCTTTGGACATGCCTCACGGGAATATGTGAATTTTCCCTCTACAACTTTCTATTTTATAATGGGTTTCCATTTGCATCCAGTGCTGGGGTGTAAAGAGGAGCTTACCTACTAAGTGCCTAGAGTTCACACCATGTGAGATTGCTGCTTAGTAAAATAAGCCTTCATTTTCAAGAAACTGCCCCTAAATACAAGGTTGGGAGCTTTTTGTTAATGGCTGTTCTGGATGATCCTAATTCTTTGAACAACATTAAGAGTCCCAGTGATGTCCCTTCATTGCTGGTGGGAATGGAAACTTGTACAACCACTTTGGAAATCTATCTGGCACTTTCTCAGAAAAAAAGGGAATAGGGCTTCCACAAGACCCAGCTATTCCACTCCTTGGAATATACCCAGAAAATGCTCTACCACACAACAGGAAATATGCCCAACCATGTTCATAGTAGCCTTATTCATAATAGCCAGAACGTGGAAACAGCCTAAATGTCCCTCAGTTGAAGAATGGATAAAGAAACTGTGGTACAATTACACTATGGACTACTACTCAGCTACAAAAACAAGAAAATCCCAAAATTTGTGGAAAAATGGATGGAACTAGAAATGATCATACTTAGTAAGTTAACCAAGAAGCAGAAAGACTCACATGGTATATACTCACTTATAATTGGGCACTAACCCAAAAGGCATGTCCCATGAAAGTCTTCACTTACCAGGAGATTGGGATAGATGCGAGGACATCCTACTGGAACTCTAGGTAAAATAAATATAGGAGATGGAGAAAGAGAAAGATCCAGATGGTCTTAGAAACCTACAAGAAGAACATCTTAAAAGGTAGATCAGGCCCCAGGGGGTTCTGCTCAAACTATTGCACTAACCAAGGACAATACAAGTAGTAAACATCCACCACCTACTCTGATCTAGCCAGTGGACAGGAAATTCTCCACAGTTATGTGGAGAGTGGGGACGGGGACTAACTGTGACATGAATTCTGGTGCCCCATATTTGACAACCTCCCCTTGGTGGGGAGGCCTGCTAGCACTCGAAGAAAGAATAAGCAGGCTACCAAGATGAGACTTGATAGCCTATGACCATAAAGTGGGGGAGGAAGTCCCCCTCGGTCTTAGACCTAGGGGAGGGGAATAAGGTGAAATGGAAGGGAGGGAGGAACATGAGGATACAAGTGATGGGATAACAATTGAGTTGTAATCTTAATAAATTAATAAAATTAAAATTAAAAAAGAATCCCAGTGATGAGCCTTTGATCATTAAAAATTCTTCCAAACATTTTAAAACTGGATCTAACAAGTACATGCCACACAAGGAAGAGGGCTTGGCAATTGTAAGTAACTGCTTTTCTCACAATCAGGAGGAAGTGAATTTGCAGTGGGAAATAATAAAGGAATGAGTAAGGAACATGAAGAGGATAATTCAGAAGCCATGTGTGCCTTTTCTTCTTCTTCTTCTTCTTCTTCTTCTTCTTCTTCTTCTTCTTCTTCTTCTTCTTCTTCTTCTTCTTCTTCTTCTTCCTTCGCCACACTCATATGAACAATGATATCTCCTCGCCTGGGTAGTCATCACTTGCCACTTTTTACACATAACATTGGCTCCTATATTCCTATGAAGTAGCTGCAGATGGCTTTATGGTCTCTGAGATTGAATTACTTGAAGGAATCAAGTCTGACCAAAGAAAGAAATTTGATTAGGAAGTGACATTTCATGTGTTATTCTAGGCCCTCCAGAATAGTTTTCCTGGGGTTCCTTAATATGACAGGTAATTCAAGTTGGGTCTCTGCCACTCATGTGAAAAAAATCATAACTCCTATTGAATTGTGGGGATCCATTCAACATGTTTTTAAAAATAAACTTGTTGAAAGCTCAGAGATTTGCGGCAGAGCAAGCTATCAAAGGGATTACAAATAATTGGCAATACCAAGTGACATGTAGTATATTTGGCTGCACTAGAGCCACTTTACACATAAGAAGCCTAAGGCCACAAAAGAGTGAGTATCATCTTTGAGGGAACTCAAATACTAAATTTTGAAATAGGAGAAAAGTCTATGAAACAAAGCACCGATTTCTCCCACAAAACACTTCCACACATATCAGTTCTTCCCAAGAACAGTTTCTGGATTGTCTGTGCACAATACATAGTGTCACTTAACACTCCCCCCCCCCCGCAAATATTATTCTGGCTTATTCACAGTCTCCCTAGGCAAGGCCAACTTTTTTCACTATTGGTTGTGACTGGGCCCCAGGCTGCTGGCACTGTTCATAATAACTCCCAGTTAGAACCATTAGTGAGTGATGAAGTGTTTAATTTATATTGTGAATTGGATAGCAAACCGAATAAGCCAAGACATACTCACAAGGTCTTTCCAAGGCTGTAGCACCTCCTAGCCCTTCCATTGCTCCTCTCCCATCATTCTATGTTTCCATGGAAAACAGATGCCTAATGCTCTTGCAAGGTAATTTCATTCTTTACTGGTTATGTACCACCTAAAGAAGCAGCTAAAGTAATGCAGAGCCCAGAAAGTAGCTGAGATGGCAACTGAGATATAGCAAAGGCAGGATCAGGAATCCTAAAGTAAAGAGATGATTAATTTGAGGTAACAATGGCTATACCTGCACCTCTAAAAAAAGCTAAGTGTGTGCCTCCAGCTTTCTCATGCCCAGTGTTCTGATTGGAATGTCCTGTACCCTTTGATTTTAATTTCTCCTGCCCTTCTATTCTCTCACCTCCATAGTCTCCATGATGACTTTGCTCCCTTTTGACACACACGTCTGGCACAGGGACCCATCCTGGTGATGATTCACATACTTCATTTCCCATTAAAAATTCTTTATGCCTTAATTTTACTACTGTGGGGAGCCATACCTTTTGAGCATAAACATATGATCTTTGGCCTCAGACAGACTTGGGTTCAATGTAGTTATTTAATATGCTACTTGGAAGGAAAATATTACAGGATAAAAATAAATAAATAGGGGTCTGGGGAGATGGCTCAGTAGTAAAAATAACTTGCTGCTCCCCCAGAGGAAGTTTAGTTCTCAGAATTAATGTTAGGTAACTCCAGCTCTGGAGAATTTGATACCTTCTTCTGGCATCCCAGGATACACACACACACACACACACACACACACACACACACACACACCATGCACTCAAGGTCACACACATATATACAACTAAGTAATTAAATAGCAACGTAAGTTTATTGGCTACTTTTTAGTGGAGGTGATAAAATACTATGACCAAAAGCATATTGTAAAAGAAAGGTCTTATTTCGCCTTATTGATCCAGAGGGAGAATCCCTAATAGTATAGGAAGCATAGCAGGTAAGGCTAGAGCCGGAAGCACAAAGGACAAGAACTAGAAGGGGAGCAAAAGAACCAGAAGAGATGAGAACTGGAAGCAGATTGAGACTAAACTTTCAAGGCCTATTCTCACTGATACACATTCTCCTGAAAAGCTCCACATCCCAAGTGTTCTAAATCTTCTCAGATAGCACCACCCACTGATTGCAAGTGTTCAAATATATGAGCCCATGAAAGGTATTTCTCATTTAAACCACAGCAGTAAAGCTATGGGAGGTGGCTCTAAGTGCCAGAGTATAAAGGCTTGAATGTAAACTTCTTTCAACAGCTGTTGCACTGTCTTCCATAAACTAATGTGTGACTCATCAATTTGCAATATCTAGAATGAGTGTATCCATATATCTCCAACCAAAGTCCCTTTGATGTCATTGCCAGTTAATTACACCTTTGCCTTTTAATATTTCCCTAAGCTTTACAGTGGCCATCTTGACCCTACCTATTCCAATGTGCCTGAATGTTACTGTTTATCAGCCTTCAGGTCTAATCCTGAGGAGGACAGAGGCAGTAAAAAGGGACAAATTAACAATGTGACTGAGTCTCCAGTCTATAAGCCATGGCTACTTCCAGTTCCTCCTGGAGTGGCATCCAGCTTCAGAATAGCCTGAGGGAAGGCGTGTGCACCAGTCGCCTTACTAGTGTTATATTATAATGGAGAGGGCACAGCTGTGGCTGCCACTGGCAAAAGAGACCACTTGAAGCAGGTGCCCAGTCCTCTCTCTATTGGGAGATTTCTCTGATTTTCTCTTGTCTTTCTTCTTTCTCTTTTCAACTTTCCTTTCCTTTTTGTTTCTCTCCTATCATCTCTTCCTCTCTCCTTATTTCTTAAGTTTTTACTCTCCTCCTTAATTTCCCTTTATTTGATTTATCTATATCTGACAACCTTCTTTCCTATCTTTTTCATCTCCTACAGCTGTGAGCTCTTTCCTCTGAAGGCTGCAAGTAGTCTGCAGAGCCCCTAGCTCTGAGTTACACTCCCACCCAATATTCTTATTCCAGGGAAGAAAGGTCATCTCCAGGGAGCAATTTGTGTTCCAGGAAATCTCAGATGTGCTGTGCCAAAGGAACCAGGGTCCAGGCTCATAGCACGACTACTAGTGACACTTTCTGCACTGCTGAGACTGTCCCAGCCAAAAAGGACTTGTGCATTGATATATGCCTACCAGAGAAGTCTGAGGATGGACCTACACTAATTGCTAGCTTCCTTGGTTCACTTTACCTCATCAAATCTCACCTAACACTATTCTTTACAGACACCAGCACACTGCCTCCCTTATTCCTCTGTTTCTCTGTTGATTACCTTATGGCAAGAGTAGACAATTACCTTCCTCAAAGCAAGGCTAGAGTTGTTCACAATCTCCTTCCACAGAGGCTGCCATAAGAGCTATGATCTTGGAAGCAGTGTGTATAATTTTCTATGTGGGACCACCTACACAGTAAACACTGAGAGTGGATTTTGCCCTTCCTCCTAATGTGCAATTTCAACCCAGCCTCTTCCTTCTATATGTTGAGCTGAAGTTAAAGGAAATCAGTGGATGCTGACAAGGAGGAGGTCTGAAGGTAAGAACTGATACATCCTAGTTCCTGTAATCGGGGTAAGTGACTTCAGTACCAGAGACAGAGACTTGCTGCAACTGGGCCCAATCGAGGGGTGGGCTAGTTTTGGTATTTTCTGACCTGATCTTTTTTTACCAACAGCAAAATTGAGAGGGAAAAGTTCCCATTCATAGAAAGGAACACTCAATTGGACAAGTTCCCAACAAGCAGAGGCCTCTGCAGCCCCCCAAAATACACTATAGGAATATAGCAACAGCCTTTGATAATTACTCTTTAAAGCCCTTAAGATAACTGTGGATGTGTGCACATGTATCTGTGTGTGTGCATCTGTTTCTGGGGAAATTTGAGAGGACCTCTAGCATTCAGTTAGAATAAGGATGCATTCCCACTGGACTGGGAATGCATATCTTCCACTTTAAGACTGGTTACTGTTAAAGCTTAGGGAAAGATTAAAGGCCAAAGATGTAATTAGCTGGCGGTGACCTCAAAGGGACTTTGGTTGGAGATATATGGATACAAGGGTTTTGGATATTGCAATTTATTTATATTTAGTCTATTCAAAATTTTGTATGGACATTAGACAAAGGACATTTTATAAAAATGGTCTGTCTTAAGATTATTGTCATTGTCTAAATCGCTAGAGTAGTCTGAAATAGAAATAGTTTGCCTTCCTGCTTCCAAACATGGGAGACCAGCCAAATTAAAATATCTGGGGAATAGAAAAATGTTGCTCATTCAGTAAGACCATTGTACCCACTTGGATCTCTTCATTTTTTAAAAAAAAATTCTGAATGAAATGTTTTATGCATTTTATAAAAGGGAGAAAATAATAGAAGATTCTATAGAAATTATTTACAATCTTATTTTTTGTTGTTCCAACAGGCAGACAGCTTACCTGTAGATTCAGAGAGAATAATTATTTTAAGTATTTTCCTTTGAATATGAGAAATTTTCAAAAGCAATTATTCAGAGTATTTATGAAGAATTTAAAGAACATTGCTCCCTAAAAAAAAAAAAATGCAGGTAAATTTCAAAATTCTTGCCTGCAGAAGGTGGTCTAAAACTAGACTCTTCAAGAACAATTGAATGATAAACATGGTAAGGCTTTATTAGCAGAACATGTGTACAGTGGTCCAAAAGAGAAAGAGAAAGAGAAAAAATGAGGGAGAAGAAATGAGGAGAAAGGATACAAAAATAAGGGTAAAACATAAGAATGATGGTAAGTGACACAAAAGCAGGATAAGTCAGACCAACAGGAACAGGCCTACAGTCACTGTGATGTTAACCTTGTCAACCCCACTGGGTTAAGCAATGTCTAGTGAAGTGCACTTTTGAATGTGCCTGTGAAGGCATTTCCAGAGAGGGTTAATATGTGTGATAATAAGTGGTACAGAAAGGCCTGACCTGAATGCAGTCGGTGCTATCCAAATAGACAAGGGGGTTGCCAGCATCTATATTAAATAAATGTGAAAAGAGAGAAAGCCAGCCAGTGTGTGCCAGTTCCATTTTTCCCAGAAACTATGTCCGTGGCTGCTATTACCACGTATAGACCTCAAAATCCAACTTCTTCTTCAGTTTACCAACATAGATTTGTAGCAGTTACTCTTCAGGGAGGTTCCAGGAGTTCATGTCATAGGCTGGGCTCCATCCTAGGTCTCTGTTGTTCTGAGACTTTCAGGTTTTTAGACTTACCGTATACAAGGGTCTTTCATTCTCCAGCATGCTGATGGCCATTGTTAAACTACACAGTCTAACTGAATGAGCAAATAAAATAAGTCACCTTATATATACATGTGTGTGTGTTTATTGATTCTGTCTCTCTGGGGGAACCCTAATATTGCCACAGTGAGCAAAAGATTGAATCATAGAGACAAGTTCATTATAGCGTTGCCGGCCCTGATAGAGATGTGATCATGAGAGCTTTGCAGATGCTGACACATCATGGGGTGAATGTTGATAATCTCTTACAAAAGACTGATATGACTGTGAGTTGAATACATCTCAGTTACTGATTGCTATATGACTTTTCCTTTGGAGGTGTAAATAAATGCTTACTCCAGGCAGAGAGAATACTTACAAGCCAAACGAAGAATTCTGTCCAAGTCCAACTTAGTGGGTAAGTGATTTTGGAGGGGGATTACCTTCGGGAGCATGAGTGACTGAAGGTTGGCTGTATCACCACAATATGCATTAGGATGCATATACACAGTTACGCCACTAAGAAATCCCATCTGCAACATGATAAAACATTAAAAAACTTCACCACTGAAGAGTCACCGCTCAGTAACTTGGAGACTCTTTTAATTACAATTTTAGCCTGGATACCTAGGACTCAAAGTTGGCCATAACACAATGCAGATAGTTTACAGTCCCTTTCCTAACTAGCTCTTCATTAGATGAAGATTCTCAATTCTAGGCTTTTCAGAACACAAGACTATGAAAATGTTCAAGAGTAGCAATTCTACTGTAGATGACCTAATTTCCAAATAGTACCACCATTTACAGAGGGTTGGTGGGATGTGGGGACCCCCCCCCCACTTTACTTAGAAATAGACTTGACCAAACATAACCTCCAGTTACATCCTGTGACCTTGACTGAAGAGCAGGAAATGAGCAGGTTTATAGGATTAGAAAGATGGGTTTCTCACTGCCTCTTAGAGATCAGCAGCCTTCACTTTCTCTGTCTTCAACACCTCACAACTCTTGACTTCATCTGTATTACTCCATTGATAGAACTCAGAGACCATTGAGTTCTGCTGAAACACAATCTCTCATGCAAAAGAATTCACACAGATAGTGGATGCGCCTTAGGCTGTCCTGAAGGAAGGAAGGAAGGAAGGAGGGAAGGAAGGAAGGAAGGAAGGAAGGAAGGAAGGAAGGAAGGGAGGGAGGAAGGGAAGGAGCGGGTAGGAAGGGAAGGAGGGAGGGAAGGAGGATGAAGGTTGTCTTCATATATTCCATGGGACACAGCTTGGGCAAGACTCTTTGTAGGTTTTTGATTTCCCTTAACTTTGCTGCTGCCCACTTCATTTCAGCCAGCCATCCTTATATGCCTGGGTCCTGTCTTTTTCTAAGCCATTCGTCCTTACATAGAAATCTGGCTACTGTCTTTTTATATAATTTGAACATATCCTTGAGGTGATGTCTCCAGCCTCCAAACTGTGATGTGGTCCCCGTTTCCCATTAATCTAAAAGACTTATATGACATTTTCTTCCATTTCTCAATTTTCTCTCATCAAGATGTGTAAAGATGAACACTCTCATATTTATCTCTTTGTACAATCCTGACCCAAGCTTTTTGAGGTAATCTAATTCTAATAATTGCTGCTGGCAATTACAATGGACTCTGAATAAAAACAATGACTGAATGTGGAGCCCCTACCATGTGTAGAGCACTCTGATAACCCCATGTGTTAGTTCATGTTTTGTAATGTGCACAAAAGCTGCACGATATCATGATTAGCACCCCCACTTTACAGTGTAAGGAGTTTGCTTTACATCACAAATAACAGGCAGAGCCTATTATTGTTCTAAGCATATCCTTTCTGAAAGAGTCAAGGCTCATTTCCCCCTGAGATCTTCTGTGGTCCAAAACAGTCCTTCTCACCCAGTTTGGACTTCAGACCCAATATGCCCTGCCCCATCATTCAAGGGATCAATCCTTTCACAGGGGAAAGTGACCTTTGCTACTTTAAAGCTCTGTCTTGTGTTCAGTGGAGCAAATTTCTTATTGTTATTTTTGAGCCATTTTCCCCCATTTTTAATTATAGACTAAAGGTACTGTGTGTTCCACGAACAATCATCTTACTGACATGTTATTCTGAAGCTTGACTTCATTCACCCTGACACATGCTGCTTCTGAAATACGCCGCCAAATAGAGGCGTAATGAAGTGAGGCTAGGGAAAGATTAAATTGGAATCTGAACTAATGCCAGCCAAGAGACCCTACTTCTACTTTATTATTATTATTATGTTTAATAAACAATCATTCATGCTCCAAGGAAAGGGGGACAATAAAAGGCACCGCAGGACATCCATAAAGGAAATGCTTTAAACCTTGGAGAAAAAAACATGTTTGTTCAAACCCAGAACTGGTCCTTTTTTTGACTCAAAACGAATGCAGTGAGCTCTTAAGAACATAGCAGCATTGATAGGCATAAAGATGGAGCTTGAGATTTTACGGAGGAGGCCCAGGCACACCTCTCCTTTCCTGCTAGAGTAGGCTGCCTGGCTCCGAGGAGAGAACCTGCTTCTGTGCCCCATGATTACCACCTGATGGATTGATGGGATAAAGACTTGAAAATACTCTGATCCCCTAGAAGTAAAATGAAGAAATTCATCCAGAACTAAAGAGATTAGCTATATGCATGAGCACCACAAAGAATAAATGTCACCCAACTAAAGAAGGTAGAAATAGGCTTAGACATCAAAGCAAAGTATAGCCGAAGGTTAAGCTATTATTGTTACATTATTAATATATCCGAGGGAAATTGTATGTGTGGGGAGACACTTATCTGTATGAAACACAGATAGAAAGACACCATGAAGCACAATGTACTGATATGTCTCATTATACCCAGCACAAAGAGAGACTGGACCTGGCTCAAGAGCAATCTGGAAATTGCTCCATCTGAGAGCCTAACCATTCTGCCCGAGCTAGAGTTGTGGTTTCTTTTTCTTTTTGGCAGTGCTAAGGATTGAACCAGGGGCCTTACACGTGTTAAAGAAATACAGTGTCAGTGAACTGCATCTCAATATCTGGGGGATACCAATATCCAGAAGGGTCACAATTGAATAATAACATGGCTTCCCTTCCCCAGAATAAAGAGTTAAAATAGGTGAGCATGAGAAGTGGGAGAAAAAATGGAAATGTAGTGCCACCAAAATGGTTTAGGAGGAAAAATTCCCTACAGCCAAGCATGATGACCTGAAACCAGTCTCCAGAGCCCACATGATTGAAGGTGAGAACTAAGTCTGTAAGTTGTCCTTTGATCTCTACATTATGTCATGGCACATACATACATACATACATACATACATACATACATACATACATACATACACATGGATACATATACATGTATATGTAGAAAGTGAATGAATGAAAATGTACTAAAAATATTCTTTAAAATAAAACAAGATAGCAAGAATAAAATGGAATAACCTGAAAATGTAAACACCAAGCCAGGCACAAAACTTTGATGTATAATCTACCCTTTGTACAAGTAAGCTAGAGAAATGGTGGGAGAAAACCTGTGGGAGTAACCAACCAATGTCTGATTTGACTTAAGGGCCACTTCAGGTATGGGTGATCAAGAACCAGAGACCTAAGACAAAACCAAACACTACTAAATTTATTTTTTAAAAAAACTAACAAAAAAGTTGACCTGATGATATTCTGCTACACTCAGATCAGAGCCTTATTCAGCCTCATCAGAGAAACTTCCTCCTGACAGAGACCCCCCAGGTTGGCATTACACATAGAGAGACCCTCAAACAGAGAGCCCTGAATGGGATGTCTCCATCAAATTCTTCCCCTCAGAGCTAATGGAAACCAGTGCAAGAGGAGGTGGAAAGAGATCATAAGAGCCAAAGGGGATGGAGGACAACGGGAGAACAAGGCCTGCTAAATAAATGTGGCAAAGCTCATATGAATTCACCGAGACTGAAGCAGCATACATAGGGCTGACACGGGTCTTCACCAGGTCTTCTGCATATATATTACAGCTTTTAGTTTAATATTTTTATGGGACTTCTGAGTGTGTGAAAAAAATATGAGTCCCTGATTTGTGTGACTTCTCTTGGGCCCTTTCCCTTCTGGTGTTTTGCCTCATCTGTTGATTTGATACGGTGGTTTTTCTTTTATCTTATATTTTGTTATTATCTCTTAAAAGTCGATTCTTTTATAATGAGACACTGAAAGGGAGTAGATACAGATGGAAGAGGAGGTGAGGAGGAACTAGGAGAAGTAAAGAGAGGGGAAACTGTAACCAGGACATGTTGTATGATTTTTTAAAATATAGTTGTAATGAAAAGGGGAAAGATTATATAGGCAAAGCAAAGTTTACTTGTTCAGTTTAAATTTTAAAAAGAAAATACAAACTTGGGTGTTGGGTAAATATGATGAAAATATATTCATGAAATTATTAAAGAACTAATAAAATAAAATAACAAAACAAGAAATCACCATGCACTCTTCTATGTGGGGAAACAGCCCAGATAACCTAGTAGGGAGAGATACAAAGAAATAACTAGCCAGGTTATTCACTCCTCCCGCTCTTTGATCACCTGGTTAACAGATAGCCAGTGGAGGAAAAGAAAACACTTTGATGAAATCTACATAAGCCAGCTCTTGAATCAGAGAGGACTGGGGAGGGGGTCTAGAGGGACAAAGGGAAGATGACTAGTCCAGCACCATATCAAGGGAACCCATAAGTGCTTTAATGTTATTCAATCCTCTGTTTAAATCCTGGTGCTCCCCTTTAGAGCCCCATGACTGTTATTGATTTGGTTGTCTTTAGACTTAAGTTCCTCCACCAGCAAAGTGAAGCAAATATTAGCTACCTTGTAGAATCAGTACAAGAATGAAAATCCTTTGTTGAGTATCACATGAGCTCTTGTTTCACATAGTGCCAATTTACTGTCTTGTTCCAGCCATTGCTGCAGGGCATCTCTGCCACACTTCCCTCTTCCATCATCCCTGGAGACCCTGCATGCCCTCATTGCAGGACACCTGCAGGGGCCCTTCATACATCCTGGTGAGTGTGAAAGCCTAGAAACTAGAAGGGATCAGTATCAGCTGGGACAATATATTACTAGTCATAAATAGAAAGTAAAGAATGAACATATGAGCTCCTGAATTTGGATCCCTGGCAGCCACATTAAAAAGCTCAGTATCTGTAATTCTGGCACTGGAGAGGTAGAAACAGGCTAATGCCTGGGTTATACTTGTCAGCCAGCCTGCCCAAAGCAGTGAGTTCCCAGCCTTCATGAGAGACTCAGTCTTGAGAAATAAATTGGAGCGTCACTAGGGGAAGACGCCATTGTTGATCTCTAGCCTCCAAATGTGCACACACACACATGCACATCCTCATACATGTGCACCCACACACACAACCCAAGATGCTTGCATTCAATACTTAGTGGCTGTGCTGAGGATTTCCATGAATAATCACAATCCCTAATTTTTTATAGGATTCCTTGATACTAAGAAGGATGAGGGTTTAGGTCAAAGAAATAACCATCACAACACAGAGTAATTTGACATTTAGTTCTTGTGCTCCTCTTTGATGAATCTGATCCATATCACTCACTAGCTCCTCCCCTGGGGGAGGTCTGACATTTCTAGGTACTCAACCTGAGCTGTGAGGCTTGGCCTAAGCTGACCATTTCTGTAACAGTATCATAGTCCATGATCCTGCTTGTCCAATCTTAGTAGAAAACATCTGTCACAGCAGGAAGTAAGCCCCACTTCCCTGAGAGGTCCCACCCACTTCTACAAGTCTCTTGGTTCTCTCTGTTTGCCAGGATAGCCAGTGAATGAGCCTTTTCTGTGATGTCTAGAGAGACATAGCATAAAGAGTGAACAGTATAAAGTTCAGAACAGGCTGAGAGTGACCCATGGCTCTCCTGGAGCTTCCACTTACTTTCTAGCTGTTCATGCACAGTCCCAACGCTGAAGGGTCTTCACCTAGCATCTGACCATGGGAAATGCCAGCACACGAGCTTTTCCTGAAGGCCAACCATGTCTCAAGCACTGAAAAAGATGATGCTTATTTCATTTGGATCCTAGAACAAACCGACATAGTGGGTAGCACTGTAACCACTGAGAAGAAAAGACACCGAGACTCCAACATTCCACAATACACAAAACCAAACAGAAAACAAAAACTGGGTGGCAGATGAGAGACAGGAACACCTTCCTCTGTTTAGAGTTGGAACAGGACTACAGCTATATGGCTACCTCTAACCGGAGTAATGAAGGATGCTGCAGAGATAAATAAAGAACAAGGTTTTCTCCCCATTCAGGGAACATGGTCAAATATGAGGCACCACAGTATGTGTGAAAGTCATACCCCACTCTCCACTCATCTGTGGAGAATGTTCTGACCATTGGCTAGATCTGGGTAGGGGTTCGAAGTTTACGGCCAGTTTGTCCTTGGCTGGTGCCATAGTGTGAGCGGGACCCCTGGGCCCAAATCTGCCTATCATAATGTTCTTCTTGTAGGTTTCCAGGATCATCTGGATCCTTCAACTTTGCCATTCTCCCATGCTTCTCTCATCTAGAGTCCCAATAGGTTGTGTTCCCCTGGGGGCACTCAGAGGAAGGATAGCAGGCTACCAAGAAGAGACTTGATACCCTATGAGCATATACAGGGAGAGGAGGTCCCCCTCAGTCACAGTCATAGGGGAGGGGAGTAAGGGAAAAATGAGAGGGAGGGAGGAATGGGAGGAAACAAGGGAGGGGATAATCACTGAGATGTAATATGAATAAATTAATAAAATAAAAAATTTGAAAAAAAAAGAACAAGGTTTTCATTAGCTCTGACTTACGTCTACTCAGTCTTCTTCTTAGTCCTCAGTTAATGAGAAAAAATAGACAGAACTATAAACCGTGAAAATAATGGGGTGGGAGAAAGTGCTACCAGGCTTTCAGATCATGTGAAATATAAATTTGTAGATCTATAGAAGGTTTCCAGGGTCCTCTCAGTGGGGGAAGCGTGCCCATCCCATATGAAGGCAGCTTAACACCTGACTTGCAGCAAGCAAAGCTTGGTGAACTGCATTAATGACAGGTACTATTTAAACATTTCTTTTCTGTTTATTAGTGGAAGACTCAGTGTGACATTGGTAAAAGATCACAACTGTTCTTTCTCTCCATTTGTGACATGCACTGAAGTCCATATTTTTCCATTTGCATTTCACCCTGTAAGCTGTAGCAAGCATTATGATTTAAGGGCTGAGTGTAGAATGACCTGCATGTTTATGTGATGCCACTTTATTGATAAAACTTGCACTAATTACTAAGGAATACAAGATCCAGATGCTTTGCATAACTGTTATGTATACTTTTCCATTATGGTAAAATAGAATTTAAAAAGTTAAATATATTTTTACACTTATATCTTTTATACACTGTACTTCTCTTTTAAACACAAGCACTGGAAAACTTAGAAACAGATATTCAACTCTTCAATAATTAATATCTTAGCTTTTCAAGTCTCTTTCTAGATCCTAACATTACTTACTCCACCACAATTCTTGATATTATATCTTGATTTAAATTTTTCCTGCCCCAGGAATTTATTTTCTTACATAAAGTCAATTTCACTTTTCTTGTGCCTTGTAACATGCAACAAATAACTATTATACAATGGTTTCTTATACTGTTTTTCTCTTGTAACATCCCCCTATTGAATTAGTTTCCAGCTAACCTCTATGTTCATTTTAGCACTTCCAATAGCATTGAGTACTTGGAATTAGACTCTGCTTTATGTTGGAAAACAATACACCTGAGTAAGTTAAAGAATTTATTGAAGACAATCAATAAAGCCAGAGATTATTCCATTATTAAGTTCCATTTAAAGCTGCAGTCTTGCCAGAGGGAGAGAAGGAGAAGCAAAGAGCCTTAGGTATTCTGGTTCTTAGCACAAGAACCTCTCTACTGCACTTTCCATCCTGTTCCACATGAAGTTTTGGAGAATTACATAAAATATTGGAAACAGTGACTGATGCTTGCCAATTTTGAGACAAGTTTTGCAACTTCAGCCTTTCTGGTATTTGTTTTCTTAAATGTGACTGACAGTTCAAATGAAGTGTTCTCCAGGACTCACCAAACTTTTCCAGTGTCTCTCTTGACTAGTGTTCTTATACCTGCTACACATGGAAGATGACTAAACAGAAGATAGCACAGCATACCTGTGACCTTCAGCTCAAGATTTCTGATTAGGCTGTCTAGAAGAACAGAATATGGGAACATTAAGTCAACATGGCAAATTCAGACATAATCTAACTCATGCCCATTTTTCATAGCCATAGGATATATATGCATTTGGAGTTTTCATTAATATGGATAGAATATTTAGGTTATTTTTCAATCAAGATGCTGAGTTGTGTTTTAGAGCCCACATCTATAGTGCAGCAGCTCCTGCACTCAAGGTTAGGAATCATAGCAGTAGAGGGTTAAAGAAGTAGTAAGGGCAGGAGGGACAAGCTGTTTGCTACGGGACTTTTGTCTTCTAGGTATGTCAAAAGCTTTACCTATAAGGTCTCTTCAACATGACCTAAACATGAGCTGAACAAAGATTCCACCAATAGACATACTAACATAGACAAGGGAAAACTCATGAGGTCTCAACACCACACAAAGAACTAAAGGCTTGCTGAGAGTGGTTGCAATAATCTTCCCTAAAGAAGAGCAGACCAATTGGTTATCCAACCTCAAGGGACCAGCCTTGAAAACAGAAGAAAAATACGAATATATTTTGTATATATACATATATATGTTATACCCAATATGTTGTATATATATTTGCATATATACATACAAATAGCATTATACAGAATAAGCAGGCTGTATTAATATATTATTAATATACAAACACATCAACAATTAAAGAAAAAGAGACCGTGAACTTGAAAAAGTATAAGGAAAATACATGGGAGAGATTAAAGAGAAGAAATGGAAAGGGATAAATTATGTAATTATTATCTCAAAATTAAAAATATAATATTTAAAAGGGAGATTAAACAAATAGGGACAGGGCAAGTACCATAGTTTTTATGACTCATCTCTTCTTTTAATAATAAAAATACTTATTTATAAACAATGAGGACACGTTAAATTCCTAAATTGAAAGAACCCATGTCACAGACACCTTCTCAAAGAGCCCAGAGAGAAAATTATTACCAGGCTGTTTTAGAAGTCAAATAAGTTAATCATAACATATGTGCATTTGCCAGAAAAAGCAAGCAACAATATCCAGAGGAATAAAGGAAAATAAGAGTAAAGTTGGTTAGGAAATGGGGGCTGCAATTTCAGATATTAAAGATAATTATAAAATGTTTTTAATGAACTGGTATAATAACATATAATAAATCATACATATCAATGTAAGTAGAAAACCTAGAAATAATCTATTTCTAGTGAATTTGTATAGCAAAGTAATTAACATTGCATCTATTCTTCATGGTGTAATCCAAAAGTATATCTCAAATGGATGGAATATTTAAATGTTAAAATAGTAAGTGAAGTTCTAGGTTAGCTCAATGGGAGAACTTTTGGTTCTCATGCATAAAGTCCTAGGCTAAATATCTATGCTGCCCAAATTTTTAAGTAAAATATTTTTGACAGAGGCATAATAAGTCTTCCCAAGGGACAAGCTCCCTCATATGTTATCCAAACCCAAGTAGTTAGCCCTGGACACATTTATATAGAACAACACTAAATGGACTCAGTAGATTCCATATGTGTGAATGAATAGATAAGAAGAAAGGAGAGAAGGAAAAGGGAAGGAAGGAGACAGATAATTGAAGATAGATAGATAATAGATAGATAGATAGATGATAGATAGATAATAAGTAGATAGATGATAGGTAGATAAATGATGTGTAGATACATAGATAGATGTATATGTGTGAAAATAGTAGGTAAAGGAGAGTCAATAGATAGGGTATGAGAAGCTAGATGAGGGGAGAAAGAATATAGGTGCAAAGTTCACATATAAAGTTATAAAGTTTTATACACATATGTGTATGTATATTAATTATTGAAGTATACTAGCTTCACAACTTATTACTTTGGATACTAGTTAATAAAGAATATTAACCACTCAAAAAAAGAAATATTTTAGATACTTAATAACTATTAGTGATTTATTCCATAGTCCAGGAAGATACATATTCAAATTTCAAAAAAAAAAAAAAGAGATTCATGTATTTGACCCCATTCAGATGAAAAAAAAAAATAGTTGGAGGGCAAATTAAGTACAAAGAATTCCAAAACTTAAAAGACAACAAGCTTTGCAGCTTATACAGCAAAGATTGACTATCCTTAATATGTAAAAACTTCTAAAAGTAGAGAGGACACTAACAACCATTTCAAAGGAAATATATATTCTTTAAGCTATGAAATGATCCGCCCCACTCATACGGAGACACAAAGCTAAAACCACATGTATGACATCATTTCTGTAGTTGATTTGCAAAGTCTCACAGTTCATGCATAAGATATTTATATGGAAATAGATGGTTTTACAAGTTGTTGGTGAGAATACCAAACGGGAAAAAAGACCTAAATGGTATCTCACAATTGAAAAATCTGGTCACTTTTGTGCTTTTGACATGCTGGCACTATCTGACCAGAACAAAAGAGAAAATCACCCAAAAATGTAAGAATAAGAAGATGGATGAATTACCTTCTATAGGTCAATAGATCAGGATGAGCTTATGGTTATTTTAACTGTAAAACAGTTTTTCAGACAAGTTGGGGCATCTGAAAGAGTCAAAAGTTGAGCTACTTGGAAAAAGCTCAAGTCAACTGAGATGGCTGAAAGAGACTCTTTCCACCTGTTGAGCTGTTTGCAAGTTGTAGTGTTCCAGGCTTCCACCATTTGTAAGCCAGTACCCATGCTAGGGTGGGCTCTTGGTGATAGGGCTGCATTTAAGTCATTTATGCTCTTGTATTTAGCCCCTTGTCTATACTCCTATAATCAATCCCAATAAAACTCATTGGTTCACCAAGTGGGGAAAAAAAAGATATCTGGACTTGACTTAGGAATTTGTTTTTATCATCTCAGATTTTTCACTAAAATATTTGTGGAGTTCCAATCATGGGGAACAGAGACTGTCTCTGACATGGACTCTGTTGCCTGCTTCTTTTATCACTTCCCCCTGTCACGGTTGTCTTGCCAGATCACAGGGTAAGAGGACTGGCTTAGCTACAGTTCACCTTGATGTGCTGGAGTAGACTGGTAGCAGAGGACTCCTCTTTTCTGAGGAGTACGAGAAGGGGGAGAAGGAAGGAGGAAGAGTGCAGAATGGTGAGACTGTGAGGAGAGGAGAGAAGGTACTAGGATCAGGATATAGAGTGAACTGATAAAAGAATAGATTTTAGAAAGCAAAAAATAAAAAATAAAAAGAATAGACAGCAGAAATGGATGAAGAGGGAGAACAGGGTAGGAGAGGGAGTAGGAAAAGAAATGAGGAGGGGGATTATATGTGAGGATAGCAGGGGGCAGGGGCCAGGAGATCAGAGGGCTTGGGGACAGAAGGGAAACCAAGAACTAGGGTATATCTGAGACAAGCCGGAGACCTACAACAGGATAGGCTTCTGGGAGGATATGTGGGGTAACTCTAGGTAAGACTCCTAGTAGTGGAGGTATGGAGTCTGAATAAGCCACCTTCCAGTGAGACAGGATTTCTTGTGATGAAAGGAGGACAACAATCCACCCACAAAAACATCAACCCAAAATTTACCTGGCTTCCATGTGCAGGGATAAAGAGAGAGCAGAGATTGAGGGAATGTTCAATCAATGACTAGCCTAATTTGAGACCCACCTTGAGAGCCAACCTCTGTCACTATTAATGGTACTATGCTATCTAGCCAATGCCCTTTGTGAGGCTCCACCCAGCAGCAGATCCAAACAGGTGCTGAGACTCATAGCTAAACTTTAGGCAGAGTGTGGGGAGCCTTGTGGAAGAGGGGAGGATAGAATGACCCAAAAGGGACAAGAACTCCACAAGAAGAGCAACAGAGTCAAATAACATGGGCCCAAAGGGGCTTACAGAGACTGAAGTACAACCAAGGACCACACATTGACTAGACCTAGGCCCATTACACAGATGTAGCCAATTGGCAGCTGAATCTTCATGTGGGTCCTTTAGTAATAGGAGCAGGGGTTGTTTCTGACATGGACTCTGATGCTGACTATCAGGTCATGGCCATCTGGTTGGGATGCCTTGTCTGGTCTCAGTGGAAGAAGATGCTGGGCTCAGTCCTGATGTGAGCGGGAAGAGGTGTGGAGGGTGGAACCAGGAAGAGAGGCGGGAATGAGATATGATCAGGATGTAAAGTGAATAAATGAAATTTAAAAATATAAAAAAATGAACCCTACAAATAGAGGTCAGCCATGTAGACACACTCACCATCACAGTCCACACTGTGGTCTCTCAATGACAGCTAACAGTGAGTAGAACCAGGGTTCCTAGATCCCAAGTCCAGAACAGAAAAAGAAAAACTGAAAAGAGTATCCCCTGCTTCCTGAAAGAGAAATAGTGTTCAAACCAAATGAGGGACTGTGAAGGGTGAAGGGTCTACCTTGGAGAACTTTTTTTTTTTTTTGGCCATCAATATCAGGGTAATTGAATGGATTAAGACACTTGAACTATTACTTTAAAGTATTATTTCGGTTTTATTTATGAGTTTGGTTGCTTGCCTACATATGTGTCTATGTACCATGGGCATGTCTGGTGCCTGCTTAGCTCAGAAGACAATATCAGATTCCCTGAAACTAGAAGTACAGACAAGTTGTGAGCTACCAGGTATATGCTGGAAATTGAAGACAGGTCCTCTGAAAGAGCAGTCAGTGAGTTTTCTTAACCACTGAGCCTGTGTTCCAGCCCCTTAAAATATTCTTAAAAACAAGACTCTTCTATACTTAAGAAAAAATTCCTGTTTTGGTCAATGTTTTAGCATATTAGGTATAACTCATGATTTTGAAAACTATCAAGTAGAAGATAATAAAATATTTTTTTATTCAAATTACGTTTTTAGATAAGAAAGTAGATGGTGAGGGACAAGTTCCCTTTGTGGAAATTTTCCAGTTAGTAAAAGAATAATGAAGAAATGATGTCACTATAAAAGAACATTTTTTACAGCTTTAATGAAACAAGGAGTCTGGGAATGGTCATTAGCAACTACAAATATCATGAAAGACATATATGTCACATTTGAATTAGTCTGTCAACAAAATCAAAACTAAGTTTTATTATGCCTTTAGATCTACCATACATCAACACAGAAGATAAATATGCAGTTAGTCAAATCCAGGCTGGGAGAAAATCTACAGATCAAAGCCTGTAATTTCTTCAATATATAACAGACACAGGCAAGATAGAGATGCATAGATTAAAGCAGGGCAGCTAACTATGACCCATAAGCCAACCTGGCCTTTAATGTATACTGCTCTATTTTGTAACTAAAGGTATATTGGAACACAGTGTTGTCCATTTATGTATTATCCCTTGTTTTTTGTTTTTTGTTGTTGTTGTTGTGGGTTTGTTTGTTTGTTTGTTTGTTTGGTGCAATGACAGAGTTGTTGTAGAGGAAGTCATGTGGCCCTTCACAGAAAAAGCTTTTCAACCCATTGAATAAAACAGTAGTAAAGACATAGAAATAATTGTGCTATAGACCTTATTTTGAAAATTATTCAAAGAAAATGAGACAAGAAATGTTTGGTAGAAGGCTTGAGCTTGACTGGTAGAGCAGGCAAGAACACATAGAGCAAAGAAATTTAGGTATCACTCAGAGTACTTGGTCACAGGGTGACTGCTGATGGAAACCCAAAAAGTGGGGTAGGGTGAGAACTAAATCTAAGGATATTGTGAGAGGCTGGAAACAAACTTAGTCAACATCACAGTCTAGGAACAGGAGCAAAATAGTATTTATTTCAAGTACCAAATTAATTACCAACTTGTAACATGTATACATGCACTTGTTCGCACACTCATGCATGCACACACCACCACCACCACCACCGCCACCACATTTAAATCTCTCTCTACTTAATAGCTTTTGTTTTCAGAGACAGACCTTGTCATATATCTACTATGGATACAGACGGTGGAAAGCTAACACAGGACGTCACAGAGGGCCCACAGGGATTGGAAACCAAAGAAATGGAGAACATCTGAGAGCAAGCACTCTATGGGACAGCATTTAGACAAAACACTCTTACAAAGAGTGACTTCATCAATTAAAACTTAAGTACTTTCCCTTGAGGGACACTTGATCTTCTCTGTAGACACTCTTATTAAAGCCAGTGTTTGCTTCTAAGCTTCCAATCTGGACTTGCTCAACCCAGAGTTGCCAGAACAACCTATGCCCTAAAAAGCTTAAAAAGAAAGCAATTTACAAGAGAAAGCCTCTGCTTTGATGACTTGAGATCTCTCTTAACAACACCTTTGATGGGCTTCTTTCTGTGGGAGGTTACATTGTCACTTTCTCTAATTAACTCTGATGTTTCCTTTGAGCGTTTTCTCTTAAGAAGAAAAATCATGTTTAATTCAGAAGGACAATCACTGCATTGATGAATGGCGAACAGCACTAACACACAGGCTTGAAGAGTAGTGGCAAAATCAAAATGATTGCATCTCATCAGCGTGACCCATGTTCTTCCTATGAGACGTTTCCTACCACAAAGGTGAAGGGGCAGAGAAAAAAGGTGAATAAAAGCAGTAGTTTCTAGGTCAAGATTTAGCCTGTTACTGTGGCATGGCTAATAAAACCACTGGTTTTGCTTTGTGGTGTGGCACAGATGGATCCAATCGAAACTATAGCCACAGAACTGCACACAATGTCTTAATCTACCATTTCATTCCCTTGAT
This sequence comes from Acomys russatus, assembly GCF_903995435.1. Taxonomy (NCBI): domain Eukaryota; kingdom Metazoa; phylum Chordata; class Mammalia; order Rodentia; family Muridae; genus Acomys; species Acomys russatus. The sequence continues at coordinate 65,059,282 of NC_067139.1, forward strand.
GAATTATTCTGAGAATATACCGATAAATAACTTAATTTGAATAAAGCATATAGGAGGATCCCAGGACAGCCAAAGCTACACACAGAGAGCCCCTGTCTTGAAAAACCAGGGAAAAAAAGGAAAGAAGGAAGTGCTGCCATGCTGTCATCTTGTAGGAATACTTTTTAGGGCTTGTGTGTAAGGTCTCAAATTTGTTTTTCCTTTCACCAGGCCAAAAATGACAATTTTTTATAGCACTGGAAGTGTATATATCCTTTCCAAATCAGATTTCTACAAACATTTCCTAAGCCCGGTCAGGCTTGGATCCCAGATCAATGTGTAGGTTTTGAGAGACACATCCAGAGGCTCGGTGTATCTAACTCTGAAGAAATTATGCCTTTTTTTCTCTGAAGAACACGGATCTCTTTGAAGATGAGCATTGACATGAAAATGTGCAGATAAGTGATTTTGTTAAGCGCTCTTCCCTCCTCACCTGGGTTTCAGTTTGAGCTGAACGCTTTTACTGCATCCAGTGGTCCAGCTATCATTGCCCATTTGTCCCATCTTTCTAGTCATTAAATTAGGAATTATCATTCATTCCCTTACCAGGAGATCTGGCCACACAGCCAGCTGCCAAATCCACGTGGCCCTAAGATTTCTGGGCACAGGAGGGAAGTGGTCTTGCTGTCTGTCCTGCTACCTTCCCAGGGCTCCTGGCACCACAGTCCAGGATTCAGAGATGATTTTATCAAAGGAGAATAAAATCAAGCTACCCCTCTATGTTTCTATTCTCTTTATTTCTACCTTGCAACTTGGGATTCTATCCATTCCTAAGCAGCAGTTTCTTCACATTTTTTAACCTATAATGAGCTGTGATCAGCCTCAGGTTGTTTCCCATGAATAGCTGACAAGTCAGTTCTCGTACATTCTGCGTTTGAACAATCACCTACTGCAGATGTGTTGTTATATAAATGCATATTTTTTTTCATTTCAATTAACATTTAACCTCATTTAGCATATTGTATGAAATATAACCCAAATAGGCACTTTTTTTTTCTTTTACATGAGAATATTTTTTTTCCAGAGGCACTCTGAAACAAGGAGCAGCCCTGAGTTTTGCTTGGCTCAATTCTCTCTTCACCTGCATTATCATGTGCTGACTCTGCCTGCAGTCTCACAAACACCCCAGTTTCTGAAACAAGCATTTTTCACAGCAGCTTATCACCATTTCACTAGAGAATTCCACAAAATCCACACAGGACAATGAGTCTATTTCTTTCTCTATCCCCCGTGGTTACATGATGAATTCTGCTGCTAACCAGCTGGCTGCAGTTCAAGTCAGGTATGTTCCTCAAATAGTTTCATTCTGAGGTTTGTTTCTTCCATTTGTTTAGCTCCTACTTTTATATCATCTATAAATTCACAAGACTGTGCCATCAGAGTTTTTTCATGAAGGTATATATCTACCTATGTGATAGCTACAGCTACATATAGTACATTTCTATAAATACATGTACCTAAAAATTATGTTGTTTATAGGTGAAGATGTCGATAGGTAGAGATATGTATACACATGGAGAAATGTGTGGATAGGTATATTAACTAAGGGACGCTTTTTAAAATATTTTGTGTCTAAAAATGTCTTTCAGCTCTGTTACCAGTTGGTAGAGAAGCTAGTTTAACATTCTTTTTTAAAAAGTGTTCAGTTTTCAATGCACCATAGACACGTCTCTACTCTATTGCTATAGAACACATAATGTAGCTGGAGCCTTCTCTTTTTTTTTTTTTTTTTTTTTTGGTGTGGAGACTTACTAGTACTTTTCTATCTAAACACTAACAGGATTATGATTATCTCTTTAAAGATATGTCTAAGGATATTTTCCAGACTCTCTGTCATAAATGTTTGATCTTTTAATGGAAGATATTAATTCTTATAAGGTAATTTTTGAGATTGTAATATAATCACGTGATTCCCTCCTTCCCTTGACATCCTTAAACCATCCCATATATCTCTCCTTGTTCTCTTTCAAAATCATAGCCTCTTTTTAGATTGATTGATTGATTGTGTGTGTGTGTGTGTGTGTGTGTGTGTGTGTGTGTGTTCCTAAGTACATAGATGCAACCTGCTACAATGTTTCTTGTGAATATATTTTCAGGGCTGAAAACTTGGTATTGGACAACCAAACGGTATGGCTTTTCTCTAGGGACGACTCCTGCTATCAGCATTCCTTGGTTGCTTGTGGTACTCTGCATAGTGCTGAGGCTTAAGAGCATTCCTCTATCTGTATTAGCAACTTTACTGGCATCTTCTTTCTTCAACTCTTGTTTAGAAAGCAATATTTGTGAGACTTTTAAGTGTAGCTTCTGATATTAAAGTAAAATTTGGATTTTTTAACTCGAAAATTTTCTTCTACTAGGCTCTTAGTTAATACTTCTATTTTTAATATATTTTCACTTCTTTGGGAAATTAATTGTTGAAGCAATTACACTTCAGTTTCTGACCTTCCTGTTTATAGCTGTTGTAATGTCTACAGACAAGATGTGTAGATGGATTACAATATACTTTCTAGTCACTTAAGGGATGGAAAATCTGTTTCCCTGAATTATACCTTGCAATCCATGCTGATAAACACAGCCTTTGCTCACTTCTCTGGTAAATGTATCTTTCATAGATGTATTTATCATAGACATGTTTATCATATAGATGACTTGTTTTTCAGATAATGTAGACAGCAAAATCCAGGGCTTTTTTTTTTAACCTCCCATGATAAGACATGTGCGCATGTTCAGTACCTCTTTATACAAATCCCTATAAGCTGAATTACAAAATTTGCTTTCCATAAATGACTAATGAACAGAGGCACATCTGTCACACCTACCACAGATAGCTTTTATTTGGCTTTCTTAATACTTCCAAAATAAATCAATAAGATTTGTTAGTTGTGAAAATTATTGAAAGAATCCTCTAGATTTAATGACATCACCATCAAAATTACAAAGATTATTTTGGGGACAAACTAAGATATCTTTCATAAAACTTACATAAAATCTCCAGGACAAAATTTAAAAAAAAGAAACAAACATTGAAAAAGAACATTGTTGAAAATCTTATACTTAATGATTTTTGATATTTACAAAGCTACACGTATTGGTCCAATATTGTTACTATAACCAAACACCAGAAACGTAGCAACTTTATCAACATATTTCTTTAACCTACAGTTCTGAAGGGTCAAAGGCATAATTTTAGCTCTAGATAGTCTCTAAAGCATATATGATAAATGGTATCAGATTTTGGTAGTGCATATAAGATGAAAAAATCACATTATCACATAGAAAATAGGGAGCTGGTGCAAGGATTTGCCTCACCCTTTTACCATCTCAGTTATATACAAACCATCCAAAGAGTCTCAAAAAACCCACCACCCTTCCAAGGGCAATGTTTGCAAGTGACTAAGAACCTCCTAGTAGACTGAGGTCTGCCTGCCTCCTACCACCACCATATTGAGGGCCAGGCTTCCAGTATACTGATGCTTAAAGGACAAACTTCATTCTAACCTCAAACACTACAGTAACCAATAATTTACAGGCACAAAATCAAATGTTAAAAAGCCAAGAAATAACCTTTCACGTATATGGTCAAATGATTTTCAACAACAGTGCCAAGAAAATTCATTGGGGAAGAAAAAAGTTTTAATTAAAAATTCCAGTAGGGAAAAACAGAATCCACATAGAAAATAATCAAGTAACAATTCTGTTAGACACTTGCTTTATATCTTACATCTCAAAATTAATATAAAATCAATTTTGTACTACTGCCAGTCTTAGACAAAACTCAAGAATTGGTTAGCATCTACAGCTCTTTCTTCCCCAACTCACATATCACCCGGTCATCACTTGCCTATACTGCTGAGCCATTAGAGTGTCAGGCTCCCGGTATAGAAAGATGGAGAAAGGAGGAAATAACTGTAGCAAGAATTTTTGGTTTCTTTAAAAACACAGAAACGTTATGGGATTATGTTTTTGTTTTAATCCCCAGTTTGGGATATGAAGCTACTTCAAATTGTCCACAGCAGTAGACAATGATTTGCCTCATGCTCTAGGCTGAGGATAGTTTATGTTTGGAATTCTCAGGATTCCTCAGAGTCAGAGCCCCAAGAGGTGTAGCAGCTACTGCTCCCCTTGCTGCTGCTGCCCTTGTTTGCTTCTGTTGCTGTTGCTGTTGCTGGTTGCTGGATTGCTGGTTTCTACTTAGAGATATCCTGACAATGAAGATCACAGTTGCCCTAAGAAACTTGATGCCCCTAATGAGCAGAAAGTAGTCTAACAATATTAACACCTCACACACACACCCAACCTTCTTTCTCTCCTATTTAGTGTTGGAAGGTTGGTAGGAATAGCAGTGGCATAAGGAAGTAGAAAAAACAACCAAATAAAGTACTCAACAATTTTGCTATAAGTGGTGCTCATATGTAGGGCTAGGCAGAATGGGAAGGCTGATAGAGGAAATGACAGGAGATGAAGGGGTGAATGTTCTGTTTTAACATTTCAGCAAAGGGAATGTTCTGGTTTTTTCCTTCTTCTTCCTATATTGCACCTCAAAAAAGGTTAGAAGAATGGCTGAGTAGTTTGAAATTTCACATATAGAAATGAAGGAATTTGAGAAACAAACAAACAAACAAAAAAGGTGAAATGGAAAAACCAAAAGGGTCACTCTGTTATCTCATTTTTCAAAGTGTTGCAGAGTTTGCTGTACAACTGGGGGAAATGTGTGTAAAGGTGGAAGTGCTTGGGCAGTGAGTAGCACTGAAAAGGGGGAAACAAAAGATCTTAGACCCAGTGTCTGAGCAAGGGAATGGGAGACTTCCTCAAGATAAAACTGAAAGTAAACTGGGCTAGGAGGCAGATTATGGCCCACTCAGCACCAGAAACTTTCAGTTTCAAGTCCTAGCAGCCCCTGGGTGAGGTGGGGAGCTAAGTGTGGATCCAGGAGGAGGCTGTACAGGACAACAGGGTTAAAGAAAAACAGGCCATTTTGAAAAAAAGGTACATCTTGTGCCAATTGTGCCACCAGATGAGGAGTGACCCAGGATTACAAAATCACCATCAGTTTTCTCAGTAGCCATACAACACATTGCTGCTAATGTTATGAATAATTATTATAATGAGATAGTGTGGCATCCTATAGAAATGATAGATCTGAGGCATTTTAAAGAGGCCATGATTTCCTACAGACTGGATTCACCTTATGTAAAACAAATATAAAGTAACTGAGCTACTCAAAAGTAGAATTATTTCTCAAGATTGGAAGAGGGTGGTGACAGCTGTGCTAGAAGCCAGTCAACAGCTAGGTTAACGTGGTGGAGAGAATACTGAACAGTGAAATAGAACAAGGTGAATGAATATTGTCAACAACCAGTTGCTTGGTGAAGGATGGTATTCTGATTTACAAGAAGAGATTCAATTTGATTATGTTGTTACAAAACAACAATGTTTAGTGGGTTTAAGACCTTAAGATAAAGTTGAAGAGCCCTGCAAAAGATCCACCTCATTTACTATGATGTACTGGCTCTGGAGAAGTCTTCACAGACTTCTTGAAAATATTGCTCTCAGCAATGAACAAAGTTGCTGTACACCCTGGCTCAAGGCATGTATTAATAGAGGCCCTTGAATTAGAGAATGTGGATACAAAACACAAAAGAGTTATTAGAACATTAAAGTCATGAGCAGCACCAATGGGTAAGTGGACAAGAGACACAATTGATATTGGTTCTTATGAGTATCATGCTAATATCATAGGACAAGCTATGGCTAAAGGTCTCCTATGTCAAAATACCTTGTTCTTCCATTGCAGAAAATTTGGTCACTTACAAAGAAATTGTGACCAAGCTGTTAAAAGGCTCATATCTCAGAACACTAGGTGCATTGACTGTGAGAAATACATTACTTTTTGTTAATGAGTAAACAAGGTGCTTTTCTCAGCAATAGGTTTTTGTAAGGAATGCCTAGGTTTCCTCAGGTTTGCAGACATTGTATCTAGGGATACCACTGGACAAATGAGTGAAAGTCCAAGAGAGATAACCAAGAGATATCCAAAGCAATTTCTTGCTGTCTGGAAACAAAATGGGATGCCTGGCTGCTTGGGGCTCCTGTATCAAAAAAATATGAGCTCTTTCCCTCTTGTCAGCCAGGAAATAAGAAGGCAGAAAAAACGCAAATAAGTATTGCTGATCTCATGCTTCCTACAGTAGGCAATGCTTCCCTAGACTTGTTCACAGATAAATCTCTTACCCTGCCCCCAAATTTCAATGTAACAAAATAACTACTGGAGTTAATTGTCCTTTACCCGCAGTGACAGTAGGGATGATCTTGAGGAGGAGTGGCTTAACTTCCCAAGTATTTCTTGTGCGGCTATGAATTACAGATGGGGACTTCAAAGGGGAAATTAAAATTATGGTCTATGTAAAGCGGGGGGGGGGGGGAAGCAAATTAATGCAAGTAATAAGATTGCACAGCTGATATTGTTTTCATACATTAAAGCCAAAGCTGCTCCAGTGGAAAAACAGGGGGCTTGGAAGTACTGGAAAACATATGTCCTGGCAAATAGTAGTTAATGATCAGAAGCCAAAATTAAAATTGCAAGTAGATGATGATGAAATAGAAGATTTAGTGGTTACAGGAGCTGAAATATAGGATTCAGAATGGCCACTTCAGAAGGTTTCTACACAGTTTTTAGAAATTGGAATATTATCTAAAAGTAAAAAAAATAAAGTATCTGATGAGTTAAATGTATGGGACTGACGAGAAGGTCAAAGAGGGAAGTTAAGACCTTATTTGACTGAAATACCCATACATGTATGGTAGAGGGTTCATTTACAACAGTGGGGAACTCATATTAATATTCCTGCAATCCCAAAGACAGCTCCTGATGAAATGAGGGCTGAAATGGTAAATGCTCCTGGGGAAGGCATTTATATGTGGGTTATCAAAAACAACTTCAGGCTATGACAATTGTCCAAATACAAGACATCTCAGGCATTAAGATTCCAAATTTATATGGGGGGACACTGCTGAAATACCAATGGCTCTACCCCTAAAATGGCTTACTAACAAACCTGTATGGATAGATCAATGGGCCTTAACTAAGAAAAACTTGCAGGCATTTGAGTAATTGGTACAAGAGGAACTGGAGGCTCAACATATAGAAGAGTCTACCAGCCCATTGAATTCTTTTGTGTTTGTTATAAAAGAAGAAATCAATAAAATAGAGGATGTTAACAGATTTAAGACTGGTGAATAGAGTAATTCAACCAATGGGTTTGTTACAGCCTGGAATTCCTATGCCTTCTTTATTACCTAAGTAATGGCCTATGATAGTAATTGATTATAAAATTTGCTATTTCACAACCTCCTTGCATAAGAAGAACAGGGAAAGGTTTGCTTTCACAATACCTACTTAAAATAATAGTGGAACAGTAATAATATATCACTGAAAGGTTTTTCCACAGGGAATGCTAAATGGTCTAATTTTTTGTCAATATTTTTCTAGCAATAATTCATAAGAAGTTTCTTCAATCCATTATCTATCAACACATGGATATTTTGTAGTTGATTCTGATGCAGATACTTCAGAGAAAATGTTTAATGAAACAAAAAGAATTCTGCCATTCTGGAGGTTACATGTTGCTCATAAAAAAATACAGAGAGGAGATTCTATTAGCTATTTGGGTTATAAAGTAAGTCAACAAAAATTTTTTTTAATTTTTTATTAATTTATTCTTGTTACATCTCAATGGTTATCCCATCCCTTGTATCCTCCCATTCTTCCCTCCCTCCCATTTTCCCATTACTCCCCTCCCCTATGACTGTTCCTGAGGGGGATTACCTCCCCCTGTATATGCTCATAGGGTATCAAGTCTCTTCTTGGTAACCTGCTATCCTTCCTCTGAGTGCCACCAGGTCTCCCCCTGCAGGGGACATGGTCAAATATGAGGCACCAGAGTACATGTGAAAGTCATATCAAGTCAATAAAATTTAGTCATAAAAGGTACAGCTCAGAATAGATCAGGTGCAAATTCTTTATGAATTTTAAAAAATTACTGGGAGATATTAATTGGCTATGGCCTACGATAAGGTTAATGTCTCATAAATTAAATAATTTCTTTTAATTATTACAAGAAAATTTATACTGAAACAGTCCAAGATGGCTAACAGCTGAAACAGAGAAAGAGTTAACTCTGTTAGGAAAGAGACTACAAGATGCATATATGGATCTCATAGATCATAAGCTTGGTTGTATTTTGGTTATTTTCCCTTCAACTCACACTCCTACTGGGTTCATTATGCAAAGGCAAGATCATATTATGGAATGGATTTTCTTAGCACACAAATCAAATAAAAATTTAAGACTTACATAGAAAAAGTTTCTGATTTAATCATAAAAAGTAAAATCAGACTATGCCAATTGTCAGAAACAGACCCTGCCAAAATGATAGTACCTCTTATTAATGCTGATATTATGTCATTATGGGTAATCAACAAAGATTGGCAAATAACTTGTAGTAACTTTTTGGGATGAATTAACAACAAATATCCTAAAAGCAAGCATCTTCAGTTTATAAAAAAGAACTAACTGGATTATTCCATTTATGATCAAGGGAATGCCAATTCCTGAAGCATCTACATTCTATACTGATACAAATAAGTCATGAATGGCAGGCTATAAGTCATAAAAATAAGCAAAGTAATTCAAAGTTCATATACTTCGGTTCAAACATCAGAGTTGTAAGTAATTCATATGGTATAAGTTTTCCTGAATTTTTAAAATATAATTACTGACTCAATATTCAGAAAGGGTGGTTTTGCAATACAAAATGCTGGATTTTTTCTTAGTAAATTCAGAAATTACCTCTTTAGTTATACAACTGCAATAGGCAGTCAGAAATAGAAATTATCCATTGTATATTATCCATATTCTGTTTCATGCAAGTTTGTAAGGTCCATTGGCATGAGGAAATGAAAAAACTGACTGATCTTAGAAGCCTCAGAATTTCATGAAAAGTACCATGTGAACAGTGAAGTTTAAGGAAGAAATTTTCTATGACTTGGCAGGAAGACAAGGACATTGTAAGAATGTGTCTTATTTGATTTTGTATAACCAACCTTCATTGCCCTCTAGAAATAACCTTAGGGATACAAAAAAAAAAAAAAAAAAAAAAAAAAAAATGAAATCTGACAGACGGATGTGTTTTATTTTGCCAAATTTGGAAAACTAAAGTTCGTACACTATACCATTGATACATATTAAGAGTTTCAATAGGCAACTGCTTTGAGTTCTGAAAAGGCTGCTTCTGTAATTATACATTTATTGGAAGAAATGGATATTATGGGGATACCTTCACAAATTAATACTATTCAGCTATCAAAAACAAGGAAAATTTAAAATTTGCAGGTAAATGGATGGAACTACAATTATCCTGAGTGAAGTAACCCAACCCAGAGAGACATACATGATATATACTCACTTATAACTGGATATTAGCCCAACATAGATGACCTCGGAAAGACTCCACCCAGTGGAGGATCAGGTCAGATAGTGAGTCTCAAAGCCAGACTTTTGGTTAAGAGCTACAAGTTGTATGGAAGAGATGGGGGATGGAAGGCATGGCAGGGGAGGGGCATCAGAACATCCATAAGGAGATTATCAAGGCTGGCAGATCTGGACCCAGGGGGCCTGCACAAACTGATGCACCAATCAATGCCATTGCAAGCAGAGAACCTAGACCCCCTGTTCAGATGTAGCTGATAGACATCTCATTCTCCACATGGAGAAGGTGACAGAAGAGTAGGGGACTGCCTCTGACATGAACTCTGTAGCCCATGATTTGATTATTGCCCCCTTGGAGGCGAGACCTTGTGGGAACACAGAGGAAGGGGATACAGGTGATCCAGAGCAGACCTGGAAGGCTGTGGTCAAACCCCACAGGTAAGAGGTCTAGTGAAGGTGAATCTGGTGGAAGAGAAAGGGAGGGTGGGAACAGGAAAATAAGAGTGAGGGGATTACAACTGAGATGTAATGTAAATAAATTATAATAAAAATATGATTTAAAAAAGACTGACAATGCCCCTGCATATGTCTTCAGTAAGATGAAGTAATTCTTTGTCTATTATAATATAAAGCATAATATGGGTATGCCACACAGTCCTATAGGACACGGAGCTATGAAAGATCTAATCACATTTTAAAAGAAGTTATTATAAAGTAAAAAGGAAGAGCAAATCCCCTCAAGAATGGACTAAATAATGCTTTGTTAACTTTAAACTTTCTGAATGTTGGTGAGAAAGGAACAAGAACAGCTGAAAGACAATGGGTATAGGGAAAAAACTGTGTCATTAAATCAATTTACATACTATAAGGATGTATTAACATCTGGATGGAAACTGCAATAGTTTTGCATTAGGAACATGGTTTTGTTTATGTTTCCACAGGAAATGAAAAACTGTGGATATCATCAAAACTTATAAAGATCAGAACTGAGCACGAGAGGTCTCCTATAAACCTTGACCGCTGATCCGAAAAACATTTAGTTTATTTAAAAGGTTTTTGTTTATAATTTCTCACTAGGCACAGTATTGTTAATGACTTAAAGCAGAAGAGGGGAAATATAGTGATTGTTTTAATTTCTTTTCAAGCACAGAAATGCAATGAGAATTTTGTTTTAATCCCAGGTGCGGGATATAGGGCTGCTTCATATTTGATTTTGTCAGCTGAGGATAGTTTATGTTTGGAATTCTGAGGACTCAGCAGAGGGTATTAAAGTGTCAGGGCCCCAAGAGGGCTGGAGGCATCTGCTGCTCCCCTTGTTGCTGCTGCCCTTGTTTGTTCCTGCCTTTGTTGCTATTTGTTGTTTGATAGACTGCTGCTGGTTGTTGTTTGGAGATGTCTTGAGGATGAAGATCAAACTCACCCCAAGAAACTCGATGCCCCTAATCAGCAAAAAGTAATCTAACAATCTTAACATCCCCTTTTCCCTCTAATCTTATTTCTCTCCTCCCAATGTTGGTGGTTGGAAGGGACAGGGGTGATATAGGGAGCTAAGAAAAATAACTCAACAACATAGGCAAAAGTCCTGCTACAAATAACTTTTGGCTTTGGCCACCTGGAGTCATCCCTTACACAGAGAGTTTACAGTAACTCCTGAGGCATTTTGAAATTTTGTTCAACTCTAAATAAAAGCAAAGAGGCAGATAGTGTAAATGATAGGAAGAGACTCCTTATCTTTTATCAGGTCATCACATCCTGAGGCCAAACTATTTCAAAATAGTTTTCTTCGCTCTGTACATAGTGGAAAATTCCAGTGGATTCCGCCTTGCTACCAAAGTTATTGTGTTCTAAGTATATATGGCTGTGAAATTGTGTGCCTATACTTAATATTTAGGGTTTTTTTCCTTGCAAATTTTAATCCATATTGCTCTCAGTTGAGGGAGCCTGGGTCTTGGTTTTGCTGCCTAATTTTTTTCTCGGTTTCATGGGTTTATATCATAGGTTTTATAATGGGATTTTTGAGGCAGGGTTTCTCTGTGTAGCCTTGGCTGACCTAGACTCATTTTGTAGACAAGGCTGTCCTGGAACTCACTAGGAGCCACCTGCCCCACCCTCCCAGCATATCAGCATCCAGTCTTCAGAGGCTTCATTCCAGAAGGACAGACACCATGTAATGAGTGGCCTTTGGCCATGAATGCCTCACCAGTTATGAGACAGTTCGCCATATTCTGAGCCTTTTCTTATCTCTCCAAATTTTCCATAAGAGCCATGTCAAATGGTCTCATCTGTCCACTAAATTTCTGTGCTTTACAGTGTGGCATTCCTATCAAAGGCAGATTTTTAAAAACATATCTTGTAAGACTCCCTATCTGCCTGTTCCATGGTGGATACATCTGAAAATGGAAAGCAGTTGTGTGTAGCTGTGGCTAATGGAGTTTAGGGGAAAGTGTGAAATTTAGACCCAAGAGTTAAGGGAAGCCACATGGACAGTTGGGCCTGGGAATATACATTTTTATCCTTTTACCCTGCATTTTAAAGACTAAAGATATATCTCCACTGCAAAAAAAAAAAAAAATCTTTTAAACCCCTCTTTAGAATTTTCTTAAATGTTAAAATAATGTGCAAACTTAGTCTGTGAGTATTCTTTTTTTTGAAGTTTTTTCCTATTTTAATTTTATTTATTATTTTTATACTAATCTTTTAAAAATATTTTTATTATATTTCTTTTTTAACATATAAATTTATATTATTACACATAAGTAAAATAAACTACATACAGCAGGAAGTACCATGAGACAATCAGGAATTATATAAATGCTACATTCATAGTGATTTGGTTATTTGTATTTGGCAAACTTGAAGTAAATATCTTTCCTATCTTATTGGGTCTAAATTCTGAATGAAGATTAATATCTATCATATCTTATCTCTATTAACTTAGAACCTATATCTTGATCTAAAAAGTCTTAACCCCTAACCTATGAAGCTTAATTGTAAGACTAAACTATCTGGTCTTCAAACCCATCAGAGACTTGAGAAGGGATAAAACTTAAATACCTGAGTGAACCCGGGGTGCAGGTTAGCAGCTTCCAAAATGAAAAAAATGACTGAGGCAGTTTACTGCCTGAACAGTCCTCAACACTCTATAACATTGGAGCATCATCTTCAGCCTTCTGGCCCAATATATCTGACAGACATATTGGCGAGGCAGGAACTATTGAGGACTTGCTTACCCTGTCTTGGTAGAGTTTGGCCCTCAACTCTGCCTGCATCCAAGCTTGCCCATTTTTAGGCAGAATTCTGCCGGTGGCAGAAACAAGGACATTTTTTCCAGTGGCTTGTTTGCCATATTTGAAGCCAACTCCATAAGGAGGTTCTTTGATGCTCATCTTCTTCTTTGAGGTAGGCTGGGTGTTGCCAGGAGTTAATTTGTCTTGTTGTCAAAGAATCTTTAGAATAATAAAAACATCTTTAAATGCCATATTCAGTAGGTTTCTGTGACTTTTGAAGACTGTATTTAACTATTTTTCCTTACATATCTATAGAATCATATCTATCTGTTAGACCTAGAACATTACTCACCAAGACCAAGCATGCTTCATACTGGGTATGCAGGGGTGGTTCAATATATGGAAATCCATCAACATAATCCATCAAATAAGTAAACTGAAGAGGAAAAAGCTACATGATCATCTCCTTAGATGCTGAAAAGGCATTCAACAAAATCCAACACCCATTCATGTCTAATGTCTTGGAGAGAGTGGGAATATAAACACATACTTCAACATAATAAAGGCAATACACAGCAAGCCTATAGCCAATATCAAGCTAAATGGAGAGAAACTTAAATATATTCGCGTGAAATCAAGGACAAGACAAGGCTATCTCTCCATATATCTTTAACAAAGTACTTGAAGTTCTAGTTTGAGCAATAAGACAACTAAAGGAGATCAAGGGGATTAAAAATAGGAAAGGAAGAAGTCAAACTACCACCATTTGCAGATGACATTATAGTATACATAAGTGACCCTAAAAATTCCACCAAGGAATGTCTGCAGCTGATAAACACCTTCAGTAAAGTGGATGGATACAAAATCAACTCAAAGCAATCAATAGCCCTGCTCTATACAAATGGCAAACTGGCTAAGAAATTAAGGAAGCTGCACCCTTCATGATAGCCATAAAGGGTGTAAAGTATTTTGGTATAACTCTAACCAAACAAGTGAAAGCCTTATATGAAAAAAACTTCAAATCTCTAAAGAAAGAAATAGAAGATATCAGAAGATAGAAAGACCTCCTATGTTTTGCATCAGGAGACTCAACATAGCAAAAATGATCGTCTTACCAAAGGTAATCTATAGATTGAATGCAATTCCCTCAAAATTCCAAGACAATTCTTTTTACAGACCTTGAAAGATCAATTCTAAACTTCATATGGAAAAACAAAAAACTCAAAATAGCTAAAACAATCCTGTACAATAAAATCCCAGATCTCAAGCTGTACTATAGAGCAACAGTAATACAATAACAGAGCAACAGCATGGTACTAGCATGGAAATAGGCTGATTGACCAGTGGAATTGAAGAGAAGGCTCAGAAATAAAACCACACATCTATGGGCATTTGATTTTTGACAAAAAAGCCAAATCCATACAATGGAAAAAAGGTAGCCTCTTCAACAAATGGTGCTGGTCTAACTGAATGGCTACATGTAGAAAAGTGCAAATAGACCCATATTTCTCACCGTGCACAAAACTAAAGTCTGAGTGGATTAAAGACCTCAACTTAAAACTGAACACCCTAAATATGTTAGAAGAAAAGGTGGGGAAGAGCCTTGAACTCATTGGCACAGGAGACAACTTCCTGAACCAAACACCAACAGCCCAGGCTCTAAGGTCAACAATTAATAAATGGGACCGCATGAAACTGAAAAGTTTCTGAAAGTCAAAGGAAACAGTCAACAGAACAAATCGACATCCTACAGACTGGGAAAAGATCTTCACCACCCTACTTCTGACAAAGGACTAATATCCAAAATATATAAAGAACTCAAGAAATCAAATATTACAAAACCAAATAACCCAATTGAGAAATAGGGCTCAGAATTAAACAGAAAATTCCCAACAGAGGAATATCGAATGACTGAGAAATACTTAAAGAAATGTTCAACATCCTTAGTTGTCAGAGAAATGCAAATCAAAACAACTCTGAGATTCCATCTTACACCCATCAGAATGGCTAACATAAAAAAGTTAAGTCTTTTTTTAAAGGAGGTTGAAAACCTACTAGCTCACAGAGGCAGAGAAATCACACAGCTGATCTTTGTACTCAGCCAATGTGCCAGAAGAAAAAAAAAATCCTTTCTACTCAGCTCATAACCCAGAAGGAAAATGCAAAACATCCCTTCTTCTCCATGCTGTCGTAAATACCCTTCTATCAATATCTCTCTTTTCTGTTTAATCTCTGTCAGATGGTTGCTTGCTCTGTCTCTTGTCCTAGAATTAACTTTATTTAATGTTGTTATAGAAGGCTCTTGTATTAAAGCTGTGTGCTGGGGCCAAGCCAAAAGAAAAAGTATTTATTTACAGTAAACAGAAAGCTCTGGGATCAAAGACTAAGCCATACCATAATTAGAAACAGGTTTTTACAGTTGTGAATATTCTTTTAGCCCCAAAATTAGAGCCATACTTAGATCAGTTTATAATTTGTTTAAAAAACAGTGTATCTTGCAAGGTGTTGGTGGCCCACGCCTCTAATCCAAGCATTCGGAAGGCAAAGGCAGGTGAATCTCTATGAGTTCAAGGCCAGTCTGTTCTAAAGAATGAGTTCCAGGACAGACAAAGCTACATACAGAGAAACCCTGTCTCAAATAAGAAAGAAACAAAAATAAAAGCAAACAAACAACAAAAGCACCCCCCCCCAAAAAAAACCAACAACAACAACAGCAAAAACAAAACCAAAAACCAGTATATCTCATTTACCAGAGACCTGGCTTTATCAAGCACCACTGTCTGCCAAAACAACACACCATTCTCATCTTAATAGACTCTGTGTCATTGGCTCTACTGCCACACAGCACTCATGGTTCTGTAGATGAGCCAGTCACACTCTAGCCAAGAAATGAACAAAGCTTTTACTTCCATGCCAGAAGATAGGCACAAAGAAAGCACGTGGAGACAGGAAGATGTTGTTTGATACTGGTGTGTGTGTGTGTGTGTGTGTGTGTGTGTGTGTGTGTGTGTGTGTGTGTGTGTGTGTGTGTCCTCTAGAGATCATATGTTCAAAGCTTGGTACTAAGTATTGTAATACCAGGGCAGTGATAAAACTTTTAAGACGTACATAAGTACGTAAGGAAATGTAGTGTTTATAGATGTTGGAATATTACTAAACTATAAAGAAAACAGAAGTAATAAAATTTTCAACTAAATGTATGGAACTGAAAAATATTATACTGAATGAGGTCAACCAGGCCAAAAGAGACAAATGCTACCATTCTCTCTCATATGTAGTTCCTAGCTTTGCATCTATATAAATTTTAGTTTTGTATGTATATAATTTGGCATATATGTAGGAAACAGAAAGTGAAAAATAAGAGGTTGGAGGAGGAAAATAAGGGATTGGATGAGGAATTCCCTAAGGGAAGGGAATAGTACAATATAGGTAAAATGGATAGTAGACGCAGAAAAGTTCAAGTTGAGGGTGAGGTGTGGGGAAATGAGAGGCTAGAGCAATGGCTAACCAACTTGAAGTATACATGAAAAGCTATATGAAAACCTATGAGCTCATAAAACAACTAAAAATAGAAGAAGGGCTAGCAGAACACAAAGGGCTGATGATTGAATCAGTGATGTGGGGAGAAGAAAAGTGTATAGCAGGTAATTGGAGAAAGGTTGTCCCAAAGTAAGCATGCATGAAGAAGCTTTATGAAAGCCCACTAGATTTGTAGATAAAAGTTTCTAAGATATTTTAAATTATAATTTTTTAAAAAGTATTTGAACAGAGGTCCTATGTACAGATGGACCCTGCTTCTTCCAGAAGACAAGGGTTGACAGATGAAAATCTCAGTATCAGGAAAAGTTTACAGTCTATGAAAGCTCAGGGTCTATAGTCCAGTTATTAAACCAATACACACCTTTCTAACTTACGATATCTTTGCTTTTTCAGGTATCTTTTAAAAATGATTTTCTTGTATTTTGAGATTATAATTATATCATTCCTTTTCCCTTTCCTCTCCCCAAACCCTCTCTAGTCATTCAAATTCATGGCCCCTTTATTAATTGTTGTTACACACATACACCTGTGTGTACACACATATATACTCCATAAATATGTAAGTGCAACATGTTCAGTCTATATCACATACACACACACATACATGATAGATAGATAGATAGATAGATAGATAGATAGATAGATAGATAGATACCAATACAGATACAGAATCAGAGATGATAGATAGATAGATAGATAGATAGATAGATAGATAGATAGGTGATTGATAGATAGATAGATTGATTGATTGATTGATTGATAGGGCCTTATAATTTTATTTGTGGATTAATGAAGCTCTTTCCTTCTTTTTGCATTGGGATAGTTTAGTTTCTGAAACTCAAGTAAAGGGATAATGGGAAAACTACATTAATATGTGCTCAGCAACATCCATGCATCCATACACATGTATCATATATACAGAATACAAATACTTAGCAAAATAATTTTAGATAATTAAATAATTATTATACAATAATAAGGTAAACAAAATAAAAATAAATAAAGAAACCCATATGTGATTGTAACACTCAGGACACACAGAACTATTTTCCTCTGCTTGTTTGTGCTTTTGTTTATTGAATCTCACGTGACTTTTTCTACTGGTATCTTGCAGAGCAAATTCACCTATGTCTTAAGATCCACTCCCTCTGAATCCAAACAGCAAATAAGATAGTATTAGAAAGTGTAAGAAACTGTAGCAAGCTACCAAGAAGAGACTTGATACCCTATGAGCATATACAGGAGGTCCCCCTCAGTCACAGGCATAGAGGAGGGGAATAAGGGGAAAGGAGGGAGGGAGAAATGGAAGGATACAAGGGATGGGATAGCAATTGAGATGTAATATGAATAATTGAGATGTAATATGAATAATAAAATACATATTTAAAAAAGAAACTAAACAACAACAAAAAGAAACTGTGCTGACCCCGTGAACTTCTTCATAATGCCTATAAGGAAAAATATAATGAAAAACAATCACAGGAGACAGTGTGTAATCCCAGGTGCTCATAAGATTAACAAGAGAGTATCTCTAGCATCTGTCAGGTCACAAAGCAGGATCCAAAATTGGCAGTGCTGCCAACAATATGCTAACATGATGGCCTGGACCTGAACCAGGTGACGTTCTTACCAGGTAAAGAGAAGGATACTTATCCAGTAAATAGAAACCTTAACTCAGAATTCCTCAGAAACCCATAAGGCAGGTTTCTGTTTGTTAGAAAAGCATTGCTTCTGTTCTCCATCCCCAGGAGCCAAAAGCCTTCTGTGAAGTGCATCTGGTTCTGTATCAGTCCAAGCACTCTGCATCAGCTTGAAGTACCAACATTAACTCTCAAGCTGTTCTAATCAGGCACCCATTACAGCTGCTACCTGCTCTAATCAAATGACAAGGTTTTGCCCATTGACCTCTCTACTCTCTGAGACACCATAGCATTTTGTCCCCCAACAAACTTCCTTTTCTACCAATGAAGTGGTCTAATCTGGTGGTTTTACTATGCCTCCCTTACAGTGCTGAAGTCTTACTGTTCTTGTTTTAAATTAAAAAAAAAAAATACTCAATTCAAAGGGCATATCAGGATTTCTTGACAAAAAGTGATCTGGCACAATACAAGACCAGTCCCACTGGGAGCCCTGGAGAGCTAACTGGAAATGCAGAATCTCAGGTGCTGTCACAGACTTCGGAATGCATCTCCACCTCTCTAACAAGTTCCCCAGATCGTGTATGAGTACACACAAATTAGAGGTGCACATTAGAAGTGTAAACATATTCTCATTTCTAACAATGTCCCCAGTGATGCTCATACCATGGGCACAAGGACACCTTTGTGCAGCTAGAGTTTACATCAAAGGGTATATAAACTGATTTGAGTGCCTGTTTCCAATTCCCTCCTGTCACTGACTCATATGTCAGTGCCACGCCAGGTCACTGTGGTCTCAAAGAACATTTCTCATACATTTAACATGATATGGAAGGGTAGAGGACATTGTCCTTGACACATAACAGTGATTTGGGTTCCCAAGGGAAGAGGCTGGGACAGTTGGAATATCAAACCATCTTTGATCTTACCTTTGAATAGAGTCTGCCTCTGCCTGTGAGGTTGGAGTTCCTAAATTCTACCATGTAATTTTCAAAAGAAGGCTGCCTCTTTCTGGGCTTTCCTAACATTTATTGTTGTCACTGGATTGACTAGTATTTTTGACCACTCATCACTGTGGAAGGAATTCGTGAAAACCATACTTTACTGTTGAAGTGAGCATCATATTTCCAGTTTGCCTTTGAAGATTAAGCAGTTCTCTCACAGCCAACCTCTACCTAGAAAATGGCTTTGTCTGGTTGGTCAATAGTTTCTCCTATGATCATGTTTTTCACTGTTAAGTTCAGAGGCAAGCCAGGGTGAGTCACTGTGTATGTGAGCTTGTCTTTCATAGATTCTTCAGGAGAGGGAGGTACAGATAGTATTTCCTCACATTATGAAAAATTAAGGCAGCTTTGTATAGTAAGGGAACTTAGGAAATGGTCTGCGTGGATAAGAGGTCCTTGGTTTTCCTTGTCTCTTGTCCTTCTTAAGCTTTCTAAGTGACAGAAAAGCAATGGGATGACAAATGGATTCTCTCCTTTTTATTGCCTGTATGAACTTTATTGACTCAAGGCCAAGAGGTATTTTTTTCTTTATTTTTAAAGTATAAGTTACACTGTGGTATAATATAAAAGTTGGTCATTCTTGGTCAATTTTCCAAACATTTCTATCTATATGTATTTTATTATATTTTCAAATATTTAATTTACTTTGTCTTCTTTACAATTCTAGCAATATATATTTTGTACTTGTTGCTTATTCTCCTTACGGCTTTTTAAAATTTTTTTAATTATTTTATTCTTGTTACATCTCAATGGTTATCCCATCCCTTGTATCCTCCCATTCTTCCCTCCCTCCCATTTTTCCCTTATTCCCCTCCCCTATGACTGTTCCTGAGGGGGATTTCCTCCCCCTGTATATGCTCATAGGGTATCAAGTCTCTTCTTGGTAACCTGCTATCCTTCCTCTGAGTGCCACCAGGTCACTCCCTCCAGGGGACTGCATACTAGCCCAAGGGGCATGTCCCACGAAAGCCTTCACTTACCAGGAAACTGGGAAAGAGTGAAGGACATCCCATAGGGACTCTAGATGAGAGAAGCATGGGAGAATAGCAAAGTAGAAAGATCCAGAGGGTCCTAGAAACCTACAAGTAGAACATTATGATAGGCAGATTTGGGCCCAGGGGTCTCGCTCAAACTAATGCACCAGCCAAGGATAATACAGGCAGTAAACTTTAAACCCCTACCCAGATCTAGCCAATGGTCAGAACATTCTCCACAGTTGAGTGGAGAGTGGGGTATGACTTTCTCATGCACTCCTTATGGCTTTTTGAGGATTAGTTTGATCCCTTTTCGCGTTCATTTTTCTCTGTGTTATTATTTTGGTTTCTTGACCTTTAACACAATGCATCATCTTCCTTAAATTGTTGACTTTATTCTTCAGATTCTCTTTAGAATGCAATCAGTTGTCATTTCACTATTAATATTTTATCTTCACATTTCTTCTGCTTCTTAATTTTGACTTAAAAAATCAAATTTAGAATAAAATGCTTGCTTAATTGTCTTTACCACTTCATAGAAAGTTAAGTTTTCTTCAGTTCATTTTTGAGGCATCTTTGTCCAGTTGACAATACTTATTCTCATTTCTTTTGATCTACATTTCCTTCCTATGAGGTCTGCCTTCTGATTGCTCTCATTAAAATCTGTGTGCTAATTTTTAGGTCAGCATCTAATACACTTCTCTATAATAAAGCTACTCAGTTTCTTAGTCTAAATATTTCTTTCTCTTTTGGTAGAGAATAGAATTTCTTTGAAGACAGACTCTTAAGCAGATAAGGTCAAAGCTCATCAAATATTACAGTCCTCTTGTCTATATGACTTCATTACTCTTCCACCTGGTCCCTTCTTCATTTGTTACCTGGAGATGCTTTTTCTTATTGGTCACTTTTCCATTCCCTTCTCTCTGGTTCTGTATGGTTTGGTAACCAGTGCTCTAACTTAGAAGATCCTCACCTGTTTCTATATTTTGTTTACTTCATGGTGAAACTGCCTTTATGGAAAACTTTTAGAAACATCCAATATTACAAGAACATGCAAAATATTACTACTTCATATTCATTTCCTGTATGATTGCCTAACTATGGTGAGGATCCAAAAAAGACCTCTATAGTGTTGACTTCCAGTTTAACTCAAATTCTTTCGCCGAATGAATCTTCTAAATAATCATGGGCCAAAGAAGGAATCAAAACACAAAATTAAGCCGGGCGTGGTGGCGCACGCCTTTAATCCCAGCACTCGGAAGGCAGAGGCAGGCAGATCGCTGTGAGTTTGAGGTCAGCCTGGTCTACAAGGTGAGTCCAGGATGGCCAAGACTACACAGAGAAACCCTGTCTCGAAAAACCAAAAAAAAAAAAAAAAAAAAAAAAACAAAACCACACAAAATTAGTGCAATAAATAACGATACAAAAAAACCTCTATCAAAACAGCATCAATAGAGCTTCTATATCATATAACGTAGTTATCCTTATTCTTGACATTCAATGAAAGCCTTAAAAACACAGTCTTATAATAAAATGATATCTGCACGCTATGATTATTGTGGTGTTACTAGCAGTACCAAAGATATAGAATCAACTTCATATCTAGTGTAAAAATAAACTATTAAGCAAACTGTGATATGCAAAAATAAATATATAATATTTACATATTTATATATGACACAGAATATTATCCAGCCCTAAAAAGAATAAGATATTATTTCTCACAACATGGATCTGACTGAAGGACATTATGCCATATGAAACAAGCTAGCACAGAAAAAAATATATCACTGGAATCTTGCTTATGTGGGGAATTTATAAAAATTCAGGTATACAGAGGTAGGGAACAAAACAGTAGTTATTATAGTGATAATTATAAGAAGAAAAATCAGTAAGTAGAGATCACAGAATGCAAAGTGGTACCAAAGAGTAGAAATATATCTAGTGATCTATAGTGCAATAATAGAATTGTAAATAATAATGTCAATTTAAATTTGGATCTTGGGTAAAATGAATGGGTTTTACCTGTTCTAGACCACAAAAGAGGATAATTTAGAGCTATGGAACACTTTAGCTTATTTCATTCTAGTAACCTTTTAGCAATCTATCTACATGCCTCCCATTACATCACAGAGTACATTTTAAATATGCACAATATATTTCACATTTTTAAGCATTATATGATACAAGTGTGGCACTATAGAGATTAATGCATTGGTGAGCAGTACATCATCAAAATTTGATATTTAAATGAGAAAATTCTGATGATAGGTATAACTGCTGTTTTAAATGTATAAAAACTAAAACAAATAAAATTCAAAGAAAAAAGGCAAAAAATGTTAGGATGAGACAAGTGAAGTGATTTAAGAACAATCAAAAAATCACACAAGTTCCTAGAGATGTCAGTGGAACTGTCATTCAGTACTGTGATGCCTTTGAAGGTGGGCACAGGAGGACATTACTAATTATCACCTTCAGAAAACAACTAAAGGACAACATTCAGATTGTACCTGGATTAAATGAGTAGCAAATAAATATTGATGTGTCAATGCCAATGAGTCCAGAGATGTAGATGAAAGATCAACTTTTTAAGGAGGTGAGTCTTCTTAATATGCAGCCTTGGCTGGACTTGCAATCACAGATATCTGCCTGCCTGTGCCTCCCAAATGATAGAATTCATGGCATGCATTACCATGCCAGGCCAAGAAACATTTCTAGAATGAAATGAATTACCAAAACTAGTCAAGAAAAGAAAAAAAGCTCACTTAAAAGACTCTGTATTAAGAAGTTGAAGTTACAAAGTATTAAATTTTCACACACAGACACACACACACACACACTGATGACTTCATTAACTTCATGAGACAAGACCTTCATAAAAGAAATCCTCACAGTTCTACACAAACCTTTATTGAAAATTAAAGGAAAGGGAACACTTCCTAGGATATTCAATAATATCACCATTCTGTGTCATCAAAACTATAGCCACTATAATGAAGACAAAAGTTTTATACCAATATATCTCATTATTTTATTAAAAACATAAGCAAAGCAAACACAATTATGCAAAAACAAAAAAAAAAGACTTCAATGACCATGAGATTTATCCCCAGAATGCAAAACTTGCTTATGCTTAATACCAGTCAGTGTCATTCAATATCATAATACAATCCTAAAGTTTAACCTAAGAAATACCGGAAAAATTTGAAAGTCAATTAACATCTTTCCTTAAAAAATAAAAGAGACGATAAAACAGTGTCAAGATGTTTAAGGCTGGACAAGAAAAAAAATTAACATAGTTGAAAGACCAAGGGGCTGGAGAGATGGCTCAGTGGTTAAGAGCACTGTCTGCTCTTCCAGAGGTCCTGAGTTCAATTCCAAGCAACCACATGGTGGATCACAACCATCTATAATGTGATCTGATGCCCTCTTTTGGTACGCAGGTGTACATGCAGATAGAGCACTCATATCCATATAAAGAAATCTTAAGGAATAAAGAAAAAAGAAAAAAAGAAAACGAGAGAAAGAGAGACAGAGACAGAGAGAGAGAGAGACAGAGACAGAGACAGAGAAAAAAAGAAAAGAAAGAGCAAGAGCCTTTTCTAAAACTCCCTACTCATCACTTCTAAACAGAGTGCTTGGATAGTTTAGCCAATGAAACAATGCAGTGAAGATCAATAAAAGCATGTAGATCAGTAAGAAAAGAAACTGCCTCTGCTTGTAAATCTCTTCTATTCATCATTGTTAGTAGCCAGTAGATAAAGCAGTATCTTAAGAAAGACAAATATCAACTTTATTATAAACTACAAGATGGTTTATCTTCTATGATATCTATAACAAAATTCTTAAAACCAATGAGTTAAATAGCATTACAGGATTTTTAAAAATTAGTTTCTAAAAGTCCCAACTATTTTATGTCTTAGCAACAGAAAAATAGAAATTATTTTATAAATCATAAATTTGAAGTTACTAGGAAAATATTTTTAAACATCTATAGAATATCTGCAATGGACACTTATGATATATGGCCACATAAAAATAAAAACCTAAGTAGTAGTGTGATATGCTATATCTTGGGTGGAATGTTAAATAATTTCTAAGATGCCAATTTGCTCTACATGAATTTATAGATTCCATGTGTTCACCTCAAAATCCCAGAAAGCTATTAAAGAATTTAAATTGACAAATTATTTTTGAAATTCTACAGATGTCTTTTTTCTGCTCATACAGAGAGCAGAAAATCAGCATTAATTGTCCTGTGAATCCTGCATACCTTATAAATTTATAATTTAGGACTGTATAATGTCTGTGAAAAATTATATGTTTTCAGAGCAAAAGAACTGAACACACTAGATCAGACCTGAAAGGATTCATTCCTCTCACCATGCTGGACACCAACATCCTGCATTCTTCGTGTTCCAGCACCAAGTGCTCCAATTGCTGTTCCTCACCAAAACAAGACAGCTACCAAGCACCTTCGAAGAAAGCTTGCAGTCCCAATTGGTCCAGCATTTCAGATTGTCCCACACAGGACTATAATTCAGCCTGGAATTTCTCAGCATTTAAAAACTGGACCACAAATGCTATTCCTAGCTTGTTTACCCATTTCTCCAATTTTATTTGGGCCCCTACAAAGGTATTGTTCATCCCAAATCATCCAGAAGAAACCTTAAAAAACTAACACCCAATTACATTTAAGGGGGTGGGGTAGGTTTTTGGTTTCTCTCTTGGGCTATAGAGGGTTATTTTCAGTGGGAGTTAGTTATAAGTTATTTTTGGTCTTATTTAGAGGGAAAACAAGGTTGGACTCAGGGATGTCTCTCTTTTCCTTTGTCTCCCATTCTTAGGTTTGGAGACAGGGGTTGAAAAGAAAGAAGGGGCAATATAGAAATATATGTGGAAGATAGAAGAAAAAGTAGATCAGTGAATCTATTCCTCAACTTAATGCCTCAATTGTCACTCACAAAGCTATTTTTAATTCACTGGCATAGAATTTTGTATATAGATGTAAAATAAGTTTAATTCTAGATAAAGTGGTATAGAATCCAAATATAAGGTTATTCTTCATACACATTAGATATATTTCTACTCTAATATGAGGCATTGTATCCATATAACTCAATTATAATACAAAGTTTACTTCTAATACTTTGAAAGTGATATTGTAGGCTGTTTAGAATAAATAAGTTATACAAGTTAATTTTTTGTTGATCAAGTCATGGTCATATCAATTGCTATTCTATCTTTATTACAAGAATATACATCTTAGGTACAACAGATAGATGTGATTGTATAAAAACATTGTATAAAAACATAAGGTACAATAGTTAGACACGGCCTTCAAAAAACCTCAGAGACATACAGAATATGGCATTTTTAAATGTTTTTATTACTTTAAAGATTTACTGGCAATGAGACAGGTTAAATCCTGGCAACACCCAGCCTACCTCAGAGAGGATGATGAGCATCAAAGAACCTCCTTATGGAGATGGAGATGGCTTCAAATGTGGCAAACAAGCCACTGGGCAAAATGTCCTCATTTCTATGACAGACAATTCTGCCTACAAAGGGGCAAGGTTGGATGCAGGCAGAGTCAAAGGCCAAACTCTGCCAAGACAGGGTAAGCAAGTCTTCAATAGTTCCTGCCTCACAAATATGTCTGTCAGATATACTAGGCCAAAACGCTTAAGATGATGCTCCAATGTTATAGAGTTCTGTGTGACTGTTCAGGCAGCAAATTGTCTCTGTCATATTCTCATTTGGGATGCTGCTAACCTGCACTCCTGGTATACTCAGGGGTTCAAGTTTATTCCTTCTCAAGTCTCTGATGACGTTGAAGAACAGATAGTTTAGTTTTACAATGGAGCTTAGATGTTTAGAGGTTAAGATGTTTTTAGGTCTAGATAGATGTTTTAAGTTGATAACGACGAGATATGATAGATATTGATCTATATTCAGAATTTTAGACGCACCAAGATTGGAAAGATGTTTTCTTCAAGGCTGTCAAAATATAAACAGCCAAAACACTAAGAATGTAACAGTTATATAATTCCTGATTGTGTTATGGTTCTTCTTGCTATAGGTATTTTATTGTATGTATGTATTATGTATGTATGTATGTATTTATGTACATGTATATAAGTAATAATATGAATGCATATGTAAAAAAATAAAGATATTTAATTAAAAATATTAAAATTTAAAAATGAATAAAATTCATACAAAAGTTCAGGGGTCATAAACTATCTGATAATCTATAAGAAAGAGAATGAAGTTAGGCAAAGACATTATTCAAATATACAAGTAGGTCTGGAAATGCAGCCAAGTGGGGCATGGCTGTACATGCCTATAACCCTAGCACTCTGGGAGTTGAGGCCAGAAGATTGCTGTGAATTTGAGACTAGCCTGGGTTACACAGCAAGAACACGGCTCAACAATGAAACAAACAAAAACAGGATAGTAGAAACACACACATGTACAATTTTTGAGAAAGATGACAAGGACCAAATGGAATATCTGGATGACCATGTGTACAAGAAAAAAAGGAACTGAGAAGAAGGCAAATCCATTCCTATCATTTGGTATGAAAATCAGCTTAAATTTCTCACAAATATATGTGCAAAACTATAAAAAAAAATTCTACATGAGACAAAGAAGCTCCAGAAATGCTATTGAGTTCATTTGTCTCAGTCACCTACTGGTGGTCATGGGCCTGCTCTTAAGAATGGTTTACATACTCAGTGAGGACACTAAGCACTGGGTGAGGATGTTGGATCTGGAGGTAATTGGGCAAGGGAAAACCATAATCAGAATATATTGTATGGAGAAAAAACTCTTTTCAATATAAAAAAGGAAATTCTAAGTGAAAAATATAAAGGAAAAGTTGTGAAGTTGGATTAGCACAATATAAAATTAAAAGATAAAGATAAATTAGGCTTTATAAAAATGAAAACTTCTTTCTTATCAAAAGCCCCTTAAAATAATTGAAAGACAAACCACAGAGTTGAAAATTATCTTTACATTATTACTGATGAAAAACTTTTAACCAAAAATATATAAAACTCAAAGACAAGGAAAACATCATTAAACATCTTTACAATTCACCAATTATATGAATAGATTATTCACCAATAAATGATGCATATGACAAATAAGTCCACATACATCAATCATTAGTCATTAGCTCAACATGCATATTCATTAGGGAAATGCAAATCAAAACACAGTAACATGATGCTATACACTTATTAGAAAGAGATGATAAAGTTAAGGGACTAATTGCCACAGCTGAGATGAAGAGCCTAGGCCACTGGTGCATTCATTCCCTGCTGCTGGTCACATAAAATAGCCAAGTGCTGTGTGAGACTGACAGCTTATAACAAACTGAGCACATATCATCAGTCTATTTCCAAATATTTACTCAAAATTGTTTTGGAGAGCCCTGTCGCAAAAAATAATGTGGAGAACAATTGAAGAGAACAAACATGGCTGACCTCTGATCCCAGTTGTCAAGTGTACAAGCAAGCATGTGTATACTCCTTCCACACCCACCATACCCATACACATAAAAATAAGTTAATTTATAAAATTAAAATACATGTTAAAATATAATATATAAAACGAAAAAAGTTTGAAAATGTGACGTCATTAATGCCACATGGCAAATATAATAAACGTTGTTTCCGTGGGAATGTAATTAATGTGCTAGTTTAGGTGGATATCCATCTACATGAACTGAGCACAAGTACCTAACATAAAACAGGACTACAACTGTAATAAATGTCTAGAATTTGGAGTGGTTCAACCAAGCATCCATTTAACTCTTAGTATGTTGCCTATTACCCCAGCTCTGAAAACTGATTTTGGATTGGTGGGCGGAGAAGGCACATAATTCTTCCATAGTCCTGATGCAGCAGACATCACAGAACCTCTGAAGATGTCTTATATTCTTGCATTCTTGAACAAGGACATAAGAAGAGGCACACAGATGTAGCAGAAGCAGGGACCATTTGTGTGGTGTGTGTGTGTGTGTGTGTGTGTGTGTGTGTGTGTGTGTGTGTGTGCTGTGGTGTGTAGCCATGGCCCAGAGCAATGGCTCAGCTGGTGAAGGTGTTTGCCAGCAAGCTTGAGGACCTGTGTTTGATCCCCAGTTCCCACAGGACAGAAGGTATGAACTATTTTAGGCAAGTTGTCTTCTGACATTCCCAAGCATGCTGTGATATAAACTCACATGAAGTTACCCACAGACATATACACTGGTATACACTAGAGAAAATAAACGATTAATAAAAACATGTCTAATGAAAGAAGGGTAATGGAGCAAAGAGATCATTAACCAGCCCAAAGCCCTACTACACAAACACTTGGGCTCATTTGCAAGGGGCAGGCTTTCTTTAAGGTGTTCAATGTATTTCATGTAATTCTATATACAAAGTCATGAATCACACATCTCATTAACATCTTAAATCCTCACCTACTAGTGTATGTGTCAGTATTGTCATGACTCATAGGTCAACTTTAGACACTCAAGAGTGTCTGAGCCAACGGCCAGATTTAGCCGTCTCGTGTAAGGGTTTCCACCTTCCTCCTTGCCAACTTATTTTCATAGGCCAAGTATGTAGTGTTTATGAAAGGCCCTCTGGACCTCACTCTGCCTATTCTCCTGCCTCAATACTATGTAAAGTCCTAACTTACTTGTACAGAAGCAGACACTGATGATTATGGTGGGCTCTCCCTATGCTCCTGAGACCTACCCAGCCTTCCAGACCAGCCGGAAGCACAAGGAAGCCAATTCATGCTTTACTGGCTTAATGGTTTATTGATATACTCACTTGGAATTACCTTATACAATGAGAGCCTTTCCTTTCCCTGCCAGAAGTCACTATAAATATAACACTCTCAGTTCTTGAACCCAGTTATGCGGGATTTGCAGTTACATGGGCTTGTCTTTGCTGGTAGGTAGATGGAGAGAAATTCCCATCAGTCATTAGGAACTTTCATCTTCCTCATGTTCCCCAGGGACCAAAATCAACAACAACAAATGTTCTGGAACTGTGAGGAAGGCCATCCTATAGAGGGGCAGCTAGTAATCAGTGTTTGGTTTCACTTTCAGAGAAGATGCAATGTTTGCTCAGGAAGAATAACAGCTAGGCATGGCATCTTCCAGTTCCTCGGACATGGCATGTAAGAGAAAAAGAGGAAGTCTTTTTCAGAGATCTACACTAAGTGAGGCAAAAGACTATAAGCTACTCCTTTGATTGATAAGATTATTGAAATTAATGGAGAATGAATGACAACAACAGTCAGAGAAAACCAGCAGAGGGTGTTAGCATGTTGTCTGTAGCACAGCAGCAAGCGTCCACAGGCACTTGATGGAAACACCTCTCCACTGGAGGATGGTGGTGCTGACTTGCCGTGGAGGAGCTGGCTTTGCCATTCATAGGGTGTTTGTAAGGGAGAAGCACTTGGCAGGTATCTGTGTTTTTCAGAAGCTCTAGTTGCTTTAGCAAATGATTCTTTTAATGAAAGGCTATACAGCTAGAAGGGGTATTTTGGGCTTAGCATTATGGCATTGAAGTGTCTATATCTTCCTTTCTTAAAATTAAGAAATAAAATAATGAAATTGCCTCTTTTTGATCAGGAAATACAAGTGTGAAAATATAATAGTTCCCTTTTAAACAGAATTGGCTTCTGGAATTTAAAGTGCTCTGCTTGTTCCCATCCTCTGTTGTAGGACGCTAAACAAAAACCTGCTCGTGAACTAATCAGGTTGAGTCAAGTAAGAAAGAAGGAAATATCCTGTGCCATCATGAGCGACAGATTCCCTCAGTTATGTTTTCAGTATAAAGAGATAATTATTTTCTTGTCAATTTTACTAATTGAGGGTGCTACATCTATAACATGATTTTTAATCTTCCAGTCCTAAAAGAATCACCCCCCGGAATCACAGAACCATTTTCACAGGAAAACCAGAGTGTGAGTGCAGAAAGAAGCTGCTGTTTCCTCTCTCTTCTTTTATTTTGCAAAGCCATTACCAACACATTTTTCTGTCTCTCTTTCCTCCTGACATGTAGGAGGAGATAGAGCAGATTTCTCCTGTTAAGAGCAGCTCTCAGGGACAAGAATTTACACTAACAGCCATGCACACCTTATTCATAGAGAGAGGTTGGAGCTAACACTACATCATGAACTTGATTCATTATTACTGAAAATATGGATCTGATCTGATCATGTCAACCTTTGAGTTCATGCCTTATTAGTGTTCTACATGAAGAAATTGACGAGATACGGGAAGCTATGTTCAAAGATGAAGGATGCTCGCAAGCCTCTGCAGTGAAGGATGTGATAAAGGCAGCTTTTTCACGACACTGATAATGCCAGCAAAGACAACTGCTGAGCCTTCAGGAGCCCTGCTCAAATGGCATATTTCAGTGATAGAGTCACTTATCTTAAATAGACTTAACCTAGCATGTCAGGGCTGAAACAGCCTATAGTTTACGTAGAGAATAAAATTCCCAGGAATTCCTAAGAGGGCCAAAGTTTGATATTGAATCCTGCTTTCCTCAAAATGTATTTGAGGATCGATCTTTTCCTCTGGAGCCTTTAGCATGGGGACAGAACTCACCAATATACCTTCCAAAATTGCATCTAAAGTATGCACAATATACAGCTGAGAAAAATCATAGACAAATTAAAAATCCATTGGCCACTATCTTCCAGATTGAAACTTTGAACTGTATAGTGTGTGAGAACACTCACACATACATATATACATTCAGTCAGCAGATGTACTGGGCCTTTGGATTTTTCAGATCCTTTTCAATAGACTTGTGATGCAATAACAGACAATGTTAGTAAAAAGAAAAAAAATCTCACACTGACTTTATGCTCTGGCAGATAAAGGAGTGTTGAAGGGAGATAAAGAGCAAACTATTAGATAAGTTAAGATCATAGTAAATTGGATAGTGGCAATCTTAATAGTTATAAAGAAAAGGTTCAGGGTGAAATAAATAATCATGAATGCCTGCTGAGGAAGGGTTGTTGGGTGTCAGATGTTAATTAAAACAGAACATTGTAAGCAGGTCACATTGAGACTACTCCCCCAAGAGCCACAGACTAACACCAACAAAATATCAGTGCCAGGCATGGAAAATAGTCCTTCAGGTTGTAGAGTTGGGGATCCAAACATTCAAAAGACAGTACAGATGACTGACATTACCTCCCAGAACTTGAAGGTAAGAGCTCATTGCTTAAGACACCGCATACTTAGGACACAGGACTTGTAGAGCTGAGAAGAACTGATTTGAAGCTTTTCCTCGGAAGGCTAGCTCTCATAAGATTAGAAGGTACTATACACCCTGCCAAGGGAGAAAAATACCAGTTTATATATATATATCACAAACAACTACAAGGATCAGTATGACAAGGTATTCCAAGCATGCAATAATATTACTTTTTTTTTATCTTAAAAGTAACCAAAAGATGTATAGTTGGACCTAAAGCCCACTCTCGGGTTTGTCCCTGCTTTGGACTCTGTTGCCTGTACTTTGAGCACTTCCCCCTGGCAGGTTGCCTTACCATGCCACAGGTGTGCAGGCAGTCCTGATGGCACTTGATAGGCTGGGGTCAGTTGGTAGAGGAGGAAGGCTCCCCCTCTCTGAGGACTAGGAGAGTGGAGAAGGGGAGAAGAAGGGAGAGTGGGACTGGGAGAAAACAAGGCAGGAGTTTGATATTGGGATGTAAGGTGAATAAATTTTTAAATATAAATTTAAACTAAAAAAAAATAAAAATAAAAAGTCTGCAAAGGTTCCTGGAGCAGAACTTCCTACGGCCATTTTCTGAAACCAATATGCCTTCTAACTGTATCCTAAATATTTAACCTCATATTCATAGGTGAATATGGCTTTCACCTCTCACCAAAGAAGTTTTTTTTAGCAGCAAATGGAGACCTGGACAGAAAACCAAAATGCAGAGAACACATAAATATGAAGTGTCCAATCCCCATTGCTATGTCTGCAATGCAAATTGAAAACAAGTCTTGAATTTAAGGAAAATCACATAAAAGGGATCTGAGACTGTGAAAGCCAGGGACCCATAATACCTCCTGAGAAGTAGTATCTTCTAGACATGACCAGAATGCTACACTAATGAAAACTCAGCAATAAGTTTGCCAAAACAGGACCTTCAGAAAGACAGCAGCAGCCAGCACGCCAAGGTGGATGAGGAAAATTCCACAAGGCTCCACCCCTACGTAAAGAACTACAGGCAATCAACAAGCATTGAGGAAAATAATCAGTTTTCTCCAATTTTTTATATTAAAACAGCAATGGAACAGGTTTAAAAGCCTGAGTGACATTCCAGAATGGCTTTTCTCCTTTCCCTGAGATTCACCATGACAGCATTTACAGTGAAGATGTCTGAAGATGTCCTACCTTTCCATATCTCTGTGGCCCAAACTTTATCAACTGTAATCCTATTGGGTGCCTCAGAGAAACCATCCTATGATCTCAAGATGAGCTCCCCTATTCCAAATGGTCAGCCTTAAACACGTGTACATCTGGACAACACAAAATAGACTCAGTAGGGTGTGTGTGTGTGTGTGTGCGTGCGCACGCGCGCATGCACGCATATATATAACAATAATAGCAAAAGGAGAAGAGAACATGAAATTCAGAGGCAGGCACACAAGAAGAGTTGGAAGAGAAAGAAGGAAGGTAAAATGTAATGTAAATACAGTACATGTATGAGATGCTCGTAAGCAGAAATACAATCTTTAAAAAAGACTATAACCAGAGATTACAGACCAGAGGGAAGCAACAAAAATGAGTATTGAGACACCTGGAGCAAAGCAGAAAGATAACAGTCCATACAGTGCTTGTGATGGTGCTGGCAGGCCTAGATGCACAGCTCACCCCAAGTATTCTCTTTATCTTTTAAGTGACCTTGACTCAGGTAAAGAGGATACATAGCTTCAACACAGATCAGCATTTCAAGGATGAGGCAGTATGAAGTAGGCTTAAAACTCATTAAAAAGAGATTTCAGAAAAGAGCAGGTCTCCGAGAGACAACAATCAAACAGGGCCACACATAAGATGCACAATAAGACAAGGCAAAGGCTTTCATATTGAGTCTGGACAAGGCAATCCATGAAGAAGAAAAGAGTCCCAAGAACAGACAAAAGTCAGAGACACACCCACTCCCACTGTTAGGAGTCCTACAAACCCACCAAGCTAACAGCTATAACATAGATCCAGAGGCCTGGTGTAGAGCCATGCACACTCCATACTTATTGCTTCAGTCTCTGTGAAGGAGAGTGAGTCTAGGGGAAAGGAGAGTTGGTGGGGGATCTGGGAGGTATGGAAGGAGGGGAGACTGGGGTCAGATATATCGTATGAAAGAAAGTCTATTTTCAATAAAAAATAAAATAAAAATAATTGTTTTTAAAAAACATTTCAACAGATACTTTAAATACAAATATTGGGAGGTAAGAAAGAAAATAAGGCATACTCAAGAGCTTGGTGTGGGATTTTCCAAAAAGGAAGAAAGAGATTTAACTTTAACAATTGTAAAAGTAAGGCTTGGGCCAGAGGGATGTGGGAAGGGCAGTGGCTACATCCTCATTGTAAGCAGACTCATTTGTGACTCCCAGACAGTCTTGCCTGTCATACAGGCTTAGGCCTTATGCCTGGTACAGTGCTGTTTTATCATAGGATGTTTACATATAAAAAGAACACCACTGCGATGGCATCAGTCTCCATGGCAAATGTTAATCATGTTGGACTCTGATTCTCTGCTCTCAAGAGGAGTCAACCAGACTCCAGCGGGAAGGGCTTATCTGCCTTACCATTTCCCTGTAGTTTTCACTCTCTTTTTATCCAGATTCAATAGGAGTCAGTGTCCAGGCCAGAGGTGACAAAGGAATAGAGTTGGGACTTTGAGTCCAAAAGGTTTGAGATACTGGCTTTTTCCTGGCAATGAAATTGTGCTGTTACAGGGATATCTGGCTTAAGGGTTTATAGTCATTTCAGCTACACTGTTGAAATTTTTATAAGCAGGTCATGGCCAAGAGCAGTTAGAAAGTTATGGGAATCGTCCAGGTTGGTCATGTGGATGGTTTGCCTGTGCTAACAGGAAGTAGTAGGAAGTGTTGGATCTTGGCAGTGTTCTGAAGGGAAAGCAATCAATGTTTCCAGGCAAAATAGACACTGTATGTGAGAGAAAGATAGAAAGCTATATGCTGAGGCTGCTTCCTTTGAGCAACTGGAAGAGCAGATTTGCTATCCATTGGGAGGTAGAAAATTACAGAAGGAACAGGTGGGAAGGAGCCTTTGGTTTTGGATCCCACTGAGTGTGAAGAGTCCAAGTACAGATGCTGAACAGATTGCTGGATGCCTGCGTCGGCAATTCAGGGAAGAGGCATAGGCAGAAATGAACATGGGTGAGCTGTCAGTCGCAAGATGCCATCTAATGGCAAGGGACTCAATAAAAGGGTGAATGTGACAGCAAGGAATGAACACGGCCCTGAGCCTGGTGCATTAAGTACAGCATTAAGGGGTCAAGAGCTGAGAAGGAACCAGAAAATAAAACTGAGGACTGTAAAGGGTAGGAAAAAAAAAAATTAAAAAAAAAAAAAAAAGAAAAAGAAAAAAAACCCCAAAACTAAGTCATCCAGGCCCAATGGCACATGCCCTTATCCTAGCACAGGGAGACAGTGCAGAGACAGGCAGAAGATCTCTGTTGGTTCTATAACAGCCAGCACTGCATCGTCAGGCCCTGTTTCAACAAACAAAAGAAAAGAAAACAAGTAACAATAATGGAAACCTATGCCATTCACTATTTCTGAAGCTAAGTGAAATAAAGCCATGAAGAAAGTTAAGATGATCAGGACAAGGCTCAGCTCTTACATCTTTGGGCATACTCTGAAAGTACATTGTCTCTTATTTCTGAAAACAAGGTCTTGACTCAGTTCCCCTAACCTGGAGTAGTGCCATGTCAGCCTGGTGCTCCTATCTGTAGTGCTTGAGGAGCCAGCCTGGCTCCTATTTAGCCACCTTTAGACACTTAAAATTGCTCAGGCACCTTCTACAACACAGTGCAATGCTGGCAACCTACTGAAAGAGGAAACTCTTACAGAGGCTTAGCTGAGCGAATCTCCTCAGTTTCATCCCTGATCTCCACCTTTCTATCCTTGCCAGGTCTCTAAGTCCCAGCATGGATCCGGAGGTGGGGAGGGGAATAAAGAAAGAAAAGTTCATGTGCATTAGGGAATTGCATGCACAGGCACTGTCATATCTCATCGGTCCCAGTGCAGCAGACTCTCAGTGTTTTGTCAAATTAAACTGAAAGACTGGTACTTCGTCACTTTTCTCTTTGCTGCTGTGGCAACAGGAAAAGTTGTACAAGAAAAATAACCATTCCTTATATGACCTAAATAGACAACATAGACGCGCTCCTCGGCTGGCCTATGATCAGTGAGGTTTCCAAAATATGGAAACCATACCTAAGAAGCACAAATGTCCCCATGGCCAGCAAGCATCCCACCTCTGCAGAGCTCTCTCAGCGCCACTGGCTCCTTAACAGCTGGGAGCATTAATTTCATTTGGAGATGCAAAGCAACAGTCTCCAAAGTTTGATGGCCTCACACATTCAAAGACACACTTAGCTGAGTCATCACATAGGAGCCATGACAGGACCATATACCTTTGGGTACAGAAGCATCACTGACGCTCAGTTCAAAAATATCACCTGCATCTTCATGGAGAGGACACAGAGACACCAAGAGCACTGAGTGAACAGCAGCTAACATCAAAGGTATCTTTCCATGGTTTAAGAACAGTATCTCCAGCTCCTGATTTAGGGACAGATTATAAAAATTGTTTGAAAGGAGCAGAAAAGGCTGCCTTTGTTCCATCTCTAAAGAAACTCCATGGAGAAAAGCAGGCTATGGAAATTGTTGGTTACACAATGGACGAATTCTCATTGAGCAAGAGGTATATAATCCTTGGTTTCGAGCAAAAGCAATGATGAGACAAGGGCAGAGTGAAGAAAAATATCACTTAGGTTTCTCCCAACTAATAGGATCATATAAAAAGAAATGGAGAATAAAAACACTGTGATGTTGATGGATACTGATGAGAATTGAGTTGGAGAAATCATGCGCTTGGAGTATTCAGTTCTCTAAATAACACTGGAAACTCAGGAGTCGGATGTGCTCAAGCTTATGTGCACCCAATCTGGAAAACGCAGCAAGATTACTAACTGCAATTTCATGTTGACAAGTTGGGGTCCCAAAGCAATTCTGGAAGCAGCAGTTCTCCTTGGAGAGATAACAGACATAACCTAGGTTCCTCCAAAAGGTCAATTCTGGGGACATAGCCAAGACCAAGTTCATAATTGTTGCAATTTCGTCTTCTGCAGAGAGCATTACATCAGATGAGGCATTGCCCAGAGAAGAGTAATTTTCTCTGTAAAATTATTGTCACTAATAAAGCTTTTAGGAAAGGTGACCAAGCCTTTGGTCTGGTCAAAGTTCTGATTTTGAGCTAAATATCAATCTTAAAACACAACATTTAAGAGAAACTCAGCTCCTACCACTTCCTAGTTCACGATGCTGTGGTCATTTAAGCAACAATCAGAAGACACATCTGGGGAAATGCATCTCTCTTTTATGCAAGAGCATATAGAGGAATGTGTTCAAGTACATGCTCTGTATAACTTGATGTTGGTTTGAGAGAGGAAGATAATTAAAGTCTTGAGCATGCTAGGGCAACAGAACATGGACTCTGGAAATCTGGGCACAGATGTTGCCTAAACAGCACCAGGAGTTTTCCCCAACTATAGGAAGGAGCTCTTTCCAGGCCATGTGGCAGGTTTCAAACTTGGAAAATCAAAAAAGAAACCTTGTACTCAATTAGCTCAACTCTCTTCTCATAGAGACAATGAAGTCAAATGTCAGACTGTATAACTGACTTTCCCAAGACTAAGCAGCCGATTAATGGCAGAGCAAGGACTGACACATGGCCTATGTTCTGACCATACATGGTGTCACACTGCCTATCTTAATGCAATTGATTGGAGAATCACTCTACCAACCACTTGCTCACAGTTTTCAGTATCAGAGGAAAGAGCAGTGTAGGAAGTGCTCTGACTCCATCTTTATGCTCTTTGTTTTCAGTACGCTAATTACCACAATTACTGTAAAATAGACAAAGAAGGGATTTCTCGGAATGATCTTCATCTGGGGCCACATGATTTTCATACTTTAGGGAACCCTTTTATTCCTCCCACCTTCTTCCCACCGCCCCCCCCCCGATTCAATCAGTGAGGGCAGGCAATGTCTGTGCCACTGCCTACCAATATTGTTTAGCTCCTTTGCCACAAGCAGAGATGTGATAATTAGCAGATGCAATCAGACTCAACTGTAAAATGCAATTTTCAAATATTGCTGAGAACCAAATGGAACTAAGTTTGCTACGTTTATATGGACTAAACTTAACTGAGGAACTAACAACACTCAACTTTCTGTTGACCTATTTATGAACTGACATTTAAAAGGAAAGTAAAGAGAACACAATGTCCTGTACCTGGACATCAAGGAAGCGCCAGTCATGGATTCTCATTATAGGGGACTGAATTTTCAATTGTCATTCAGCTGAATAATGTGTTAAGCAAAGAAAGACTCGATTAAGTAGGAGCTTTCAGCTGTTTGAATGTATCTGACATTATCAGTTTTCAGCCCCCTTTAAAAACTGTTCCCATCTTGTGGACTGTCATATTCAAGATAAGAGGCATGTTTTTTCTGCAAATTGCAATACGAAAGTGGCAGATTTGGCTGAGCATAAACAAATAGATAGGTACATTCTTGCTTATGCACACACATACATGCACATATTCCACTGGAAACAAATAGTCCTAGCCAATCTTGGATTAAGCCCCTGTTTCCAACTGTGGTTTCCACACTGACTATTGATTTGTGTTCTCAGTGAGAGTTGGATCCCAGTAGCCAGCCTCATGCAGCAAGTCAGTCTAAGCAAAAGATTATGATTCCGTTCTCTTTGGTGTCTGACATTTGGAAAGAGCGATGTCTAATAATGTTTTCTTTTCTGAGCTGCCCCATTAATGAATGGTACCTATCAGTCAGCGTGGGTACACCATGCCAAAGAGCTATAGGAGATCTGCTCAAAGGGTGTGAAGATAAAGTGAGCTGGCTTTCCCACCCCAATGAGTACAAGAATGTGGGGGGGAGGCTCTCCCGCCTCACATCACTTCACCTGAACCACATAAGTGACTCTCCTAATCGTATTTCTGTGCAACACTGGAGGGCCTTGCTTTTCTCTTTTAGTGTGGAGAGGGGAAAAATATCTGCCCTGTCAAAGCCACACAGGGGAATTCTCTTAAAATAAACAGCTAAACTTAACCGCGGGCTTTTCCTTCCAACATATTTTAAACATATAGAATGTTGGAAGGCTGTTAGAAAAATGACAAGTGTCTGTTGTCATGATACTCCCCAAGTGCATGGATCTAATTGACAGCCTTTCTAAGGCTTGGAGGAACTTCTAGCTTCAGGTTGCCATAGCAACATGTCCCCGTTGCTGGATCTGTGTTGTTCATAGCCATCATTCACAGGAACCCACAGTTTAGACACCCTAAGTTATCCAGAAATTTTACCAACCTAGAGGGTAAGAAATCCAATTTTCCAGGCAGGTAGAATTTCCTGCTGTGAAGGCTAAGCGTCTACCTCAGATATTCAAGAAATCTTTTTTTTCAATGTATGCTCTTTTTCAGTATGGCTTAAATTGTCATAATCACCTCTCTTTCAATTCCTTCCAGAGGAGTGACAGGGCACCCAAACCTGTCCCCTCCTTTAGGAGTAATAGCCATGCCTACACACTGGAGTCATCAACAAACTCCAGGCTCACAGGAACCCGAGTGAGGGGAGAGGAGACCAGAGGCTGCCACACAGGCCTCAGTTAGCTATGAGATACTGGGGGCTTAGTCCAAGCCGCCCCCACCCCCAGCCCTAGAACTCACCATGTCTGCCTGAGTGGATGCCTCACCCTGATTTTAGAACTCTTTTCTAATGCAGAAAGCTGTGCCAACGTAACAATACATAAAATACCTAAAGATCATTATCCCATTGGCTCCTCAGAGTCCAATGCCAGAGTTCTTATTCATCCTAAGTTATATTGAATAAAACCAAGGGTATATGCCATCCTCGGGGCCACAGAGCTTACAAATGACAAGGGCAGGATTTCAAACTTCCATACTGTGTTCTCCCTACTGTACTGGACAGTAAAAAGAAACAGGCATACTGTGAATGACCTGACCTTCGAAAGGGACAACCTGTAGGTCAGAAAAAGGGTGGCTGCTACTGTAAAACCATTCAATTAAGGATTTTTCTCACAAAGGCCTACCTGCCCATCAACTATCCTTAAATGTGTATGTCGCCACCTTCTGGACTTTGGTAGGCACTGACTCTTCATCTTTCCTGTTAAGAAAGAACTACTACCCTGGTGGTTACTTGCTTGACCACCAAGAGCCTCTGTGTTCAAACAAGAGATAGATGGCTTGGACCAGTGGTATTCCATTTTTATCAGCTAATTGAAGCAGTCACTGCTCATTTACCTTCTCAAGTCTGATGGGGTCTCCAAACAACCCTTCATTATTGAAATGATCTTCCAGGTATTAGATCCACCCACAGTGAAAAGGGATGCTCAGACTCACACTCCCAAATGAGAAAATGAACAGCAAGCCAAAACAAAAGGAAAATTTGCTAAGCATAAGACATGCTTATTCTCCTGTTCTTTATTGAAATGCTGTATTACAAGCTTTGTGCTCATTGTGTGTATGGGTGTGCATATGTTTGCATGTCCATGTGTGGGTGCGTGTGCAATTCTGCACATGGAGGGTAGAAGTTAGCCTGAGGTGTTGCCCTAAAGGAGATGTTTGACTTGTCTCTCACTAGGACCTGGGGCTCACCTGAGTATGCTGGTTGGCTGGCAAGCAATGGGGAGGTAGCTGCCTCACCCTCCCCAGCACTAGGATGACAAATACATTACCACATCCAATCTTGTATGTGGGTGCTGGGGATGGAACCCTGGTTATTGTTCTTAGGCAGCAGGCTCTTCACTGATTGAGCTGTCTTCCCACCTGTGGTCATGTTTCTAACAAAAAAGGATTTTATAACATTAAAAAAGTACAGTGACTGCAAACGCAAGAATCATGCAAATCCAGTTGACCTACCAATAACTAACTGGTTCTTCAAAATGAGAGAGTCTAGGGTTAAGGCCAAGTCCAGCGTTGCTGATCACCTATTGTGAGTGACAGCTGAGCACCTCCCCCTGGGACAACTGAGCAATCCCCACACAGAACAGGCAGGGATGAAATTCAAGGTTAAAGAAAAGGCAGGAAGCAGTATCCAACATTTTGAAATAAAACAGCTCAAATATAGCACAGAACAGTTTTCTTTCAAAAATGAGAGAGACAGAGAGAGAGAGACAGAGAGAGAGACAGAGAGAGACACACACAGAGAGAGACAGAGAGAGAGAGAGAGAGACAGAGAGAAAGAGACAGAGAGAGAGAGAGAGAGAGAGAGAGAGAGAGAGAGAGAGAGAGAGAGAGAGAGAGAGAGAAGAGAGAAGAGAGAAGAGAGAAGAGAGAAGAAAGCAATGTATTCTTTCCAGTCTTGGAGAAATAGGCTACGCCTAGGCAACCTTCCAGGAAGCCTACATACCAGAATCAGCTCAGATAAATTAGCATAAGAGATACTCTCTACTCAAATCTCAGCCATCCCACTGCACCCCAAAATGAGGAGCCTGACAAGTGAGTTTACTTGCAGATATAAAAACAAGAAAAATTTGAGTTCACTCATTTTTCATTATTCATTATTGCTGCAAACATTTATCCAGGTTTTACTTTGGGCCAGACACTGGGGAAAAATGTCGTCGTGGAGCATATGCACTCTTAGAAGAAGGCACAATCAACTGGAAATGTGTGTGTCCAAAGGCCATGGGTGCACTTACAAAATAAATCAGGGAACTAAGAAAGATGGGGCTTATTCGAATAAAGAGATCCTGAAGCTCTGCTTGGTGTGAGAATATTTGATCAGGTATTTGAATAAAAAAGCAAGAAGTCAACAGAGTTCAGTCAAAGGTGTTTTCACACTGGACACTGTGACAGACAAGCAAGAGTTTTGAGAGAAGTGACTCAGGGGTATAGAATGGGATCGACTGAAGCAGACTATGGGAGTGAAACTATCATGAAGGAAGTTTACATCAGGAATGGTCTTAGGACTGATACCTAGAGAAGGGAAGGGCGCCTAAGCATGGTGGCAGACTATTATAATCCTAGAACTCACAAGGAAGTAGAAGAAAGTTAAGAAGCTCAAGGATGTCTTTAGCTACATAGCAAATGTGAAGACAGCCTGGGCCATGTGAGACACTGACAGAAAGGGGAAAGTATGAGTTTAATAAATGGAGAAGTTGGACCATGACATAGTCACACAATAGCAAAGAAATAAGCTCTAAAGTTCAGATTGTTCTTCAGCAGTGGCCTATACTATGGGGGATGCCAGGCTCTGTACTTGTACAACTACCACTTGTGAGATGCGAGCTACCCCAGGAAGAGGCATGGCCTTGGGAGAAATATCATTCTCCATTGATGGGCAGTTACTACAGGGATGACAACTCCAGAAAACAAATCATGGCCTTGGGAGAAGTAACATTCTCCATTGATGGGCAGTTATCACAGGAATGACAACTCCAGAAAACAAATCATGGCCTTGGGAGAAGTAACATTCTCCATTGATGGGCAGTTACCACAGGGATGACAACTCCAGAAAACAAATCATGGCCTTGGGAGAAGTAACATTCTCCATTGATGGGCAGTTATCACAGGAATGACAACTCCAGAAAACAAATCATGGCCTTGGGAGAAGTAACATTCTCCATTGATGGGCAGTTACCACAGGGATGACAACTCCAGAAAACAAATCTTACGGTGTTGAAGGTAAATTTGGACAACATCACTGTATCTACTGTGCCATGAGGAATGATGTGGTCAGAAGTGAATTAAAGACCTCAACATAAAACCTGATCAGCTAATTCTGTTATAAGAAAAAGTGGGGAAGAGCCTTGAGCTCATTGGCCCAGGAGACAACTTCCTAAAGAGAATATCCACAGCCCAGGCACTAAGGTCAACAATTAATAAGTGGGGCCTTATGAAACTGAAAAGGCAAAGGAAACAGTCAACGGAACAAAATGACATCCTACAGTCTGGGAAAAGATCTTTACCAACCCTACATCTGACAAAGGGCTAATATTAAAAACATATAAAGAACTCAATTTTAAAACCACCAAACCAAATAACCCAATTAAAAATGAGGTTCAGAACTAAACAGAGAGTTCTCAGCAGAGGAATATTGAATGGTTGAGAAACATTTAACAAAATGTTCAACATCCCTAGTCATTAGAGAAATGCAAATCAAAATGACTCTGAGATTCCATCTTACACCCATCAGAATGGCTAAGATCAAAGACTCAAGTGACAGATCAAGGATGTGGAGAAAGGGGAACACTCTTTCATTGCTGGTGGGAGTGCAAACTTTGGAAATCAATCTGGTGCTTTCTCAGAAAACTGGGAATAGGGCTACCTCAAGACCCAGCTATTCCACTCCTTGGAATATATCCGAAAGATGTTCCACCACACAACAAGGACATTTGCTCAAACATTT
This sequence comes from Acomys russatus, assembly GCF_903995435.1. NCBI lineage: Eukaryota > Metazoa > Chordata > Mammalia > Rodentia > Muridae > Acomys > Acomys russatus. The sequence continues at coordinate 65,101,919 of NC_067139.1, forward strand.
CATAGTAGCCTTATTTGTAATAGCTAGAATCTGGAAACAACCTGATGTCCCTCAGTTGAAGAACAGATAAAGAAATTGTGATACATTTACACTATGGAATACTAGTCAGCTATTAAAAACAAGGAAATCTTGAAATTTGCAGGCAAATGGATGGAACTAGAAATGATCATCCTGAGTGAGTTAACCCAGACCTAGAAGGACAAACATGGTATATACTCACTTACAATTGAATACAAGGCCAGCATGGATGCCCTCTATGAGTCTTCATTCAGCTGAGTATCGACAGATGCTGGGACTCCCTATTGAGATTCCAATTCAGGTTGGTATGAAAGAATGGGGAGATAGAAGGACCCAGAGGGCTCAGGAACCCTACAAGAAGACCACCAAAGCTGGTGGATCTGGAACCAGGGGGAGGCGGTGCTGCACAAACTGCTGTACCAACCAAGGACAATGCATGCAGTAAACCTAGACCCCTTATTCAGATCCAGCCAATGGACAGCACACTCTCCATGGTTGTGACGAGAGCAGGGACTGCCTCTGACATGAACTCTGGTGTCCCCTATTTAACCACTTCCTCTTTGTGGCGAGACCTGGTGGCACTCAGAGGAAGGGGAAGCAGGATATCCAGATGAGACCTGATAATCTGTGATTATATGGTGAGGGACTCCTTTCTGTCACAGGTGTAAGGGAGGGGAATAGGGTGAAAGAGGGAAGGAAGGGGGAATGGGAAGGTACAAGTGAAAAGAAAGATGTGGTCAGCCTTCTTTGTTCATGGGATCCCCATCAATATATTCCATCAACTACAATTTGAAATATCCAGTGCTGGTGATCTCTACTAAATATCAACGGACTTTTTATTTCCATTTTCCCTAAGCAATACAATACAACAATTTATACAACATTTACTTACAATAGGTGTTTTATTAAGATAATTGTGATTTGAAGTATATAAGAGGGTATATATAGAGTCTATACATATACTATGCATTTTATATAGGAAATATGAGTGTTACAGATTTTGGTATTCATAGAAAGTTCTGGAACTAAGCTCTTGTGGATGCTTAAAGATAACTGTAGCTTCAAAGGATTGTTCCAGCTGTTAGTTTCAGAAGAGTCTGCTGGGGTAGAAAGTATAGTTGAAAGGTTAAAAATGCCATTTGTGCAGAACTTAAAGGAAACAAAGCTTCCAAAAGAGAAAGAAAATACACTTTCCATAAGGGCAGTGAAGTTGGCACAGAAGGTCAAGGTGTTCTAGAGAGCCCCTGCCTATGGCATAAAAAGATGGAAAGAGACATCACAGAGTAGAACTGTCTAGAAAAGATGACACAAGAGCAAGGCTCCACGATTCTGATATGGTAACAACATAAAACCAAGGAAGCCCTTTGATAAAGATGAGCCACGTTCAAACAAACTCTTTAGCAATGGTGGAGGCAAGAAAATTCCAGAGGACCAGAATGTTTTTGACAAGTTTCCAGAGAGTACCAGCAGTAGACGATGGTGCTCAGCAAATGTGAAGAGCGTCAGGGAGCTGAAAAAAGAGCATGGAGCACCCCAACGTGGAAGGCAGTGGTTCTGGACTTGGGGTGTGTCACAACCAGCTGAGGAGATGATAAAAACAGACAGGGAAATGCAGGATAGGCTCTGCATCCTGTGGTTCAGGGAGTTTTCAGAGCCAAAGAAGCACAGACTCTTAAGGCAGCTTCATGGAGTGCCGCATTCAGATGGTCTCCCATGGTAAAAAGAGAAAAATAGGAGGGCTCCATTTTGTCACTCAAAATTTATGCATCATAATTCCAGACATTATATTCAGAGACCACACTCTTTCTCTCTGAAAAGCAGATTCCTTATAGGGAAAGCCCCAGTGGCCCCAATCTGAGCAACTACATCAGAACGCTCTTTAATGGCTTCAAACAACCACCTTGTTTAAGTAAAAGAATATGAAAATATTGATACATACAACAAAAGATAGAGTAGACCTATGAAGATGTGGTATGGTTATGTGCAGAAAGAAGAATTTCTTAGTTGAGGATGTCACGTTCTCAAAGGAAGGCATCTGAACAGCTACAAATAAATGACAAAGGAAACCCCAACAGCAACAGCCATGGGAAAGCACTCGCAGAGCGAAGCAAAGCTGGAGATGTCATGTATCTGCAGAAACTCCTGCATTTTAAATTACACAGCACCACCCCAAATATTTAGAGCCTTTTGAGACTATCATAAGAAACTGTACTTTGAATGCATGCAGATTGATTTTGAGAAAACTCTTGTCTTGGCATTCTTCTCCCAGGGCTCATCACACATCCTTAAAGGTCATAGAAATGTGAATTCTAACAGAACCCCATTCTTCATTCTTATGATAAAGCCCTACCTGGAACTTCATAGTGTAGTGCATAGCAAAAGCGATGAAAAGAATATACAAAATAGGAATAGAATTTGATTGTGCAGTCATATAAGCAAAAGTTTAAGTGCTATAAAATTAACCCTAATCCATATTTTTATTCTATTTGGAGGATAGGACTAGATGAGGGGTGGACTGAGGAAACCTTGTGTTCATACGGGGGGGTCTATAACACAGGAAGAGACTTGAGCTAGCACATTTTCTCTGTCTTACTGACCAACCAACTGTGCTCCTGTCTCTTTCAAACTGAGCTACATTAGCTCCTGTCCTTTATGAAATACCTGTCCTATGATTCCATGTTACAACCACAGAGAGTAAATAAATAGAAACCAAAAGTGGTAAGATGAGTAATGTAATTTTAATAGTAACACTTACAGGCTACTAGCATAACAAGCTTCATTTGTTAAATTAGAGCAATATGCAATTCTTCAGTATAAAAATGTAAAGGCAAAAATAACACCAACATGTTTTCCTCTAAAGTTTGTACGAAAAAACAGACTAATAACAAGCAAAATTAAACATGATCAATTAGAAAATTGCAGAATTAATCTTAAACTTGGAATATGGAAAGAAGAAACAAAGTCTTGCTGAAACTAATCAAGACCAAAGACAAAAGGCATAAATCCAAAAATTAAAGGCCATCAACTCTACAGAAATGCCATCAGCTCTATACAAGTTTTGTTTTTAGCTATAAGGAATAATCTGAACACCTGTGAGATAGTGCCATCAAAATTCCCCAGGGGCATTTTCCAGAAGACGTCTCTCTCTCTCTCTCTCTCTCTCTCTCTCTCTCTCTCTCTCTCTCTCTCTCTCTCTCTCTCTCTCTCTCTCTCTCTCTCTCACACACACACACACACACACACACACACACACACACACACACACACACACTGACACAATATGTAGAAACCTGGCTTAGATTTTATAGATAGATAAGTTTGGGGATAGGTGTTGAGAAATTGTCCAAACAAGCTTTAGTTTTTCTGTTTTACATATTGACATTATTTTTAGGTCTGTCAAAGTGTAGTGGAAGGAAGTAAGGACAGTCATATCAGGGGAGTAAATAGGAAGCTAGCCACCTACATACATTGGAAGGATGTAGAGGGAACTTGGTTTTCTACAGCCAGTAAAAAAAAAAAAATTCTATGAACAAGCTAGATATCAAAAAGAGTTAACACAATAATAGAAAATGCAGTCACCCAAAGAGGTCAAACATCATTCAAGACTTGGCTACAAAGGTTTCTCCTTGGCTTACATTTATGGCTGGCTCTACACCAGATGAGGAGTCTCTGAACAGAGCAGCTAGTGATTCACAAAGGAACCAACAACATTCCTTACTCCATGTCAGTAATCTCAGTTACCCAAGATCAGCCACTGTCCAGAAAGCCTGCTGCTAAGGTCACAGTACATCATTACCAGAAAGCCCTGAGCTTGGTACCAAACCGAGGACTCCCTTTGTTGATGAGGCTCCTTCTCAGCCTCAGAGACTCTGGTTCCCCACACCCTGGAACTGAAGAATATTATATAGGCTTAGGAAATGACTGGTCCAATTCCCTTTCTACAGGACTTGGGATTCCTGGAATGCCTTTCCATGCTAAAGAGACATCTCAGTGTCTTAGCCCTTCAGCCAATGACATTTGTCCAACCTGAATATCTCCACTCCCTCCCCAAAGTCCTCTATAGCCCTTGCTCACCCTGAATAAAATCGATCTGCTTCCTTGTAACTGGTCCTGGAAGGTTTTTTCTCCTTCATGCTCATGGACCATTGAGCCCCTTCTGCTTTCTTGTTCCTAAGAGACTTTGGTCATCAACCGCAGGAGTGAGGAAGAGCAACAAATCATGGATTTAAAGTGGTAAGAGAGTCTTCAGAAAAAAAAATGCCATAAATATTAAATTACAAGCCAGTTTACATACATGAGCATCATGATAGAAATCATGTTGTCCCACTGGGACATGAATGTTCTTTTCTCCAAAAGTCTCCACATTGTATGTGCTACCTCCCCTTAATCATTTAAAACACCGGAGTTTGTTTGATTTGTCATTTTAGGCATCTATTAGCATGGCTGAACTGTATCCCCAAGGAATAGAGGGGGCCTATTGTACCCTTTTCAACCTTGTAGAAAAAAGATTATAGTAGTCGATTTGTCTCCGTGTTCCCAAGACAAAGGACTAGAATGGGGTAAATCTGCTACTCTGCTCAGCCTTGGATCCCAATGTTTCTTTAGGGCTTAATTAATGCAACTATCTAAGCACCTAGCTAGGAAAAGACAAGACAACAGGAGGTGCCTAGAGTTCTCTGCACAAACTCTGACATACACAGATGGAATTGAAACCAGTGAGAAGGGTGGACAGCACCCAACATAGGTCTATATAAGAGAGGCCATGAAGAGTATCAGGAGGTTTTAGACACAGCCAAGAACTCTTCCTAGCTCTAGTGACAATATGAAATGAAAACAAGCACTTAAGTCAGTGTGTCCATTCTAGTTATACATTTTAAATAGTAGGAATTTTTTTTTCAGGGATTTTAGAAAACTCACATAGTCCTCGCAGTAATTGAGATGATAATTCCCAGGCTGAGCTTTCAGAAATAGGTCCAGAAGCTGCTACTACATCACAAACTGGGGCCCCTGGGTTCTTACTGGTGCTTCAAGTGTTCACATCGATCAGGTAGAATGTTAAGTCAGGCACCTGCACCCTCACAACAAAAGGATGTAATGGGCATGAAAGATCAGATGGTATTGTTAGAGAGAAGGAGTCCAAAAAGTAGGTAATTGTCACAGCGGATTGACAGAAAAGATTTAGAGCATCGCAAACAACCAATAATTACTGATGATGAGAGGAAGTTACCCAAGTCTCTTCTACTATGAAATAGAATATTAGTCATAACTTCTTGGAGGTGGTATGAGTGATAAGGAAGAAAGAGTAAATGCACTGCAAAGACCCGTACATAAACATCTGCCTAATTTTATAGGTAAGAATGTTGTTGGTTCATCCTGAAGATGTTCCCATCACAAAGATACTAAATTAGAAAATGTAGCTTGGTATACCATCTTATGGAGGACCAAAAATCATCCACAATATCTGCAATAAGTCTTATTAGAATATCAAAATACTTAACCAGTGGCCCAAGAAAGCTCTCAAAGTAGAGTTTAAAAAGTAGAGTTTAAAACCACATTCCTTTTTGTTTGCTTGCTTGCTGTGTGTCTGTGTGTGTGTGTGTGTGTGTGTGTGTGTGTGTGTGTGCATGCGCGTGCACGTGTGCATTCACGCATGTGAGTATACATGGGTTATGTGTGTGTGTTCCTCTATGCCTCTCCCTTTTATTGATTTGAAACAGGGTCTCTCACTTACTGAGAACCTTGTTATTTCTCTAGGCTTAGCTGGCCAGGAGTTCTCATAGCCTCTGTCTCTACCCATCACAACTGGATTTTTATACGGATGCTAGGGATTCAAGTTTGCAGGAAGACTCCTTATGTTTGCAAACTGAGAAGTTTGATTCTTAAGCCATTTCTCAACCCCTCTCTTCTCTTACAGACCAAAACAGAAAAACACATTATACAGAAAACAATACCTTGTTGTTGACTGGTATCTTGTCAAAATCACCAGGGCAGGCATCACAAGAGCGATGATGTAGACCAAAGCAGTGACTCGAGGCATATCTATGTGCCAAACATATATGAGATCACTTTTCCCATTTTCAACATTATAAAATCTCTTTAAATATCAATTTTTATAACGTGGGTGCCTCAGGTTGGGCCAGGCTTTGGCTGGGCATTCTCTCAATCTCTACTCTATTTTCTTCCCTGCATATTTTGTAGGCAGGGTAAATTTTAGATTGAAGTTTTTATGGATAGGTTGGTGATCCCCCACCCTCCACTAGTATTCCTGTCTAGTCAGAGAATGGCCTCTTCAGTCTTTACTATCCCTGCTATAGAAATCTCAGCTATCGGCTACCAAGAAGAGACTTGATACCCTATGAGCATATACAGGGGGAGGAGGTCCCCTCAGTCACAGTCATAGGGGAGGGGAGTAAGGGGGAAATGAGAGGGAGGGAGGAATGGGAGGATACAAGGGATGGGATATCAATTTAGATGTAATATGAATAAATTAATAGAATATATTTTTTAAAAAAGAAATCCTAGCTACAGTCATTCCCACATCCCTCCAGAAGCCTACTTTGTCCTAGCTCTCCAGCTTGTCATCAAGATGTCCCTGCTCATGGCTTCTCTTCTCTGCAAGCCCTCTGTACTCCCTCCGCTGATCTCCACCCTCATTTATGCCCTTGCTCCTTCTCCTACCCTGTTCCCTCTCTTCTACTGCTTCCACTGTCTATTTTATTTTCCCTTCTGGGTACAATGTAAGCATCCTCAGTTGGATCCTCCCTGCTACTTATCTTCTTTGGGTCTGGGAATTGTGATATGGTTATCCTGTGCTACATGGCTAAAACCCACTTATAAGTGAGTACATATGTGGCTCATGTGTGTTTTTCTGGATCTTGGTTACTTAGGATGGTCATTTCTAATTCCATCTATTTGCCTGCAAATGTCAAGATGTCTTTGTTTTTAATAACTGAGTAGTATTTCATTATGTAAATGTACCACAGGTTATTTATCCATTCTTCAGTTAAGGGACATTTGGGTTGTTTGCAGTTTCTGGCAATTACTAATAAAGCTGTTGTGAACATAGTTGTGCAGATGTCCTTGTTATATGATGGAGCCTGAACCCCACCCCATAGGAGAGTACCAACCTCTAATACTATTAATATGCTTGCAGATGGGAGCCTAACATGGCTGTCCTCTAAGAGGCTCCACCTAGAGATGGATTGAAACAGATACTGAGACTCACAGACAAACACTGATCAAAGCTCAGGGAGCCTTGGGAAGAATTGGAGGAAGGATGGAAGGACCTAGAGGAGACAGGAACTCTTATAAGAAGACCAACAGAGCCAACTAACCAGGCCTTATGGAGAGTGAGGCACCAACCAAGGACCAGGCATGGACTGGATCTAGGTGCCCTGACAGATGCAACCAATGGGCAGCTTAATCTTCATGTGAATCCTTTAGTAAGGGAAGCTGGGGCTGTCTCTGACCTGGACTCTGTGGCCTGCTTTTCAATCATTTCTCCCCTTGCCTTGATATAATTTAATGTGCTGAGGTGGGTTGGCCAAGGCCAGAGAGAGGGTATAGAGGAAAGAGGGAAGGAGAGTGGGACCAGAAGAGAGGAGAGAGGGAACTAAGATCAGGATATAAAGTGAGTAAATAAATAAAATTTAAAAATATGGAAAAAAGAAAAAGAAAGAAAGAAAGTGTATCTCACCTTTGTGCCTTGGACCCAGGTACCAGAAACCTTACAAATACTGAAGTCTATGAATGCTCAAGTCTCTTGAAGAGAAGGGCACTATATTTGCATGCATTTACCTTTTAACATAGTCGTATCCTCCCACGCATCCTGAATACCAGAGTCAGTGTAAGTGTAATATCAGTAGGTGTTGTACTGTGTAGATTAGGTCTGAAGACAAAACCATCTCTACAGAAAATGAATAAAAAAAACTATTTTTCTGAGTATTTCCTGATTGAGATTAGCTTAATCTTTTAATGTGTATATGAAGGGCCACATTATCGGGCCTCCTCTAAAAATTAAAACGAGCTTACAAACATTCCACTACTGCCCCTAATTAATTAGAATTTGAGGCAAACCTTACTCTGCCTGACCCCACAGCTCTGATCTTTTTCCAAAAAAAAAAAAAGTCTTCAGTCCTGGACTGATTGATAATCCCTTGCCTCATGTTCTTACTGTCCCAACATTCCAGTTGTCTGTGTTCCATGGCAAATGAATATGTCCCACCCCCATGTAGTAGGACACCTTTTTTAGTCCTCCTCCAAAACTTTGCCATCGCTGATCTCTCTAGTACTTCCTCCCTATCCTCTGGGCATCTTAGTGCCAGTCTCTTAATGTCATTGACCCCATGATATATTTTTTTTTTTTTCAAATAAGCCTGCATCCAGCAGAGCCCATACCAGAGGTCTGGCAGTTTAAAAAGTGATGGTTGTTTAAAATGGTACAAGAACAGCAAACTCTCGTGTGTCCATCAGATTCCAGGCATGTCTCCGTGAAATGGTTGAGGACAGTGGCTGGAACCTGTTGGTGCCTTTCCCGGTCCAATTACTCCCCCATCAGGCAAACATCCCATGCTATTCTCCTTGTGATTTCCAGCTTATTAGGGCTGCTGTGATAGCAGCCTGTGCTTCAGATCATTAGCTTCTTGCTCCTTAAATGGAATCCGTTAGCTAAATATAACCAGGAGCCTCTGGTCGTTTGCACTAATTGTGTTGAGTCGCTTTGTCAAGGTAAATAACAGAAGAAGTTACCAGTGTACACATATGAAGGCCATAATTTTCCTGTTTGTCCCAGATAGTAAGCATACTGGCCATTGTTCACCAGGCTTATTCAGCTGTCAGCTAAATAGGATCCCTAGTTGGGGGGTGGGGCTCCTGTTGCAGTGAGAAGCCCACAGCTGGGCAGCATTCAATCACAGCCTCTTCTGTTGAGAAATGAGGAGCAGAGGAGAGGCTCCTCCTTCGGCTAGAGAATCCAACTACATGACGATCTAGGGACTAAGCCTGGCAGTAGGGAATTGGCTGGATGGCCACAACCCTACAGTATGCCGGGTCAGCCCAGCCCCAGTAGAAACAGGGCACAATGCCCATCCCTTGGCTCTTCTTTGTGGAAAAGCAATTGAGAATCTCCCCAGCTTTCCTTCTTCTGATCTTCATAGAAAGTCAGAAGACACCCTAGAACTGAAGATACAGATGGTTTTGAGCCACTATATGGGTGTTGAGAACAGAAACCTGGTCCTCTGTAAGAGCAGCAAATGTTCTTAATCACTGAGCCATCTCTCCAGCCCCCAAGTGTTGTTTTGGAATGCAATGTCATTAGTTTATATCCAACTCCAATGCAATAAGTTTAATCTTTTGTTACTGAATTGCCCTGTTGCTGTTTAGGTTAATTGTATTTTCAGTGCCCCCCCCCCTTGAAGCAAAATAGAATCCTGTGGGAAAAATAATGACCCTGTGTCATTTTCACAGTATCCTATCCATCTTACATCCAGAAATAATATTAGCCTTTTGGGACACAACTCCATCTCTCTCTCTCTCTCTTTCTCTCTCTCTCTCTCTCTCTCTCTCTCTCTCTCTCTCTCTCTCTCTCTCTCTCTCTCTCTCTCTCTCTCTCTCTCTCCCTCATTTATTTATTTCTTCACTTTACATCCTGATCATAGCCTCCTCCTTCCTCTCCTCCCAATCCTCCCTCGCTTCCTCTTCCCCTTCCTCCTCCCCTACTCCTCAGAAAAGGAGATTCCCCCACCCACTCCAACACATCAAGTCTCCTAAGTACAGAGCATATCATCTTCCCCTGTGGCCTGGCAAGGCCAAGCCAGGGAGAAATGATCAAAAAAGCAGGCAAGAGAGTCCATGTCATAGACAGCCCCCACTCCCCTTACTAAGAGACCCACATGAAAACTGAACTTCCCATCAGCTACATCTGTGGAGGGGACTAGGTCCAGTCCATGCATGGTCCTTGGTTGGTGCTTTACACCTAGCTTCTGGACTCAGAATGTGTGTCTCCAATCTGCCTAAGTTTGTCCCACAGCTGTTGTTGATAAACTCCTCCTTTTCAAAGTTGAGATAGATGTAGGGGTAGTAAAGCAGTTTTTGGAGATGCTCCCATGCACAGAAGATACAAAAGATACCCGTGGCCCACATCCCAAGTGGAGGCTAACTTTGCGTGTAATTCCAGGACAGGCGAATGGGCCTTTCCAAGCTCTTAATTCTTCATAGATGACACCAATTAATCACTGTTAGGGTTTGCTAGATTTGATAATAGATGGTCATTATGTAGTAACAGGCATAGGTGGTTTGTATATAAACATCAAAGAAATTAGAGTGATATGATCAAATGTATTTCAAAATGTTTTAGACACCAACAAAATTTTTTAAAAAAATGTGATATATGAAGCAAACATAGGAAAATCTCAATAATTGTTGACCCTTGGTGAGGAACATGTAAGCATTCATTTGAACTTTTATTTGTCTTCTAGTTTATATCTAAAAGTTAAAAGAAAATTTTTCTTCAGCTATTGTGCATATATGCCTCCATAATTGTTGGGAAGGTTCATCTGTCCTTCGGTGGTGAGGGCATCTGTACTGTGCATGATGAAGTGTCCTTGGGAAATGTTTGTGAATATCTGAACATGCTCAGAACCCAGGGTTTGTGAGATGGGTTTCATCTTGGCCATCTCCAGAGACCAAAGCACTAAAGTGGCATTTCCTAACACTTTGCCATACAACAGCAAGCTAGTGACAAGTGGCAAGCCAGAAATGGGTTCCACTGTCATGTGCACTTAAGAAGCAGCTCCCCACTGGATGTCAGCTTGGCTCCTCTTCCTGAACATTAGCACTTTAAAGGCTCTGCTCAATCCTTCAGGGACAAAGAAAAATCACCTCCTTATCTGACCCTGTTAGTTTGAGAGATGAGGGAGAATTCCAGAAAAGGGAAAAGAACACACAAAGAACTCCTGCTCCCTTCAAGGGCATATATCTACCAGGCATTGTGCTAAGTGGTTTTCCTGATACCTACAAAAGAGCCTCATATTATGCATTCTCCAGGTATTCTTTACGTCCCTAGATGTAACGCACGTAAGTCTTCATTCAATAATTCAACACTCCTGTCACGCTGTAAATGCTCACGAGTAAAGTCTGTATCATCATTTGTTCACTGATGAGAGCTACCAGCAGCATCTCTTTCACTAAAAGTGCCTCTTATCAGCTTAGGGGTGCTTCTTGAGTGCTTGCTGGATAAATAGCTATTCTATCTCATTTAATCCATAGGATGGTGATAAGAGTTATCACTCCGTTTTATAGATGAGAGCCAGAAAAATATGGAGATCTTGGGGAGGAGGGCGGGTTGCAGCTTTTTAAAGCTAGGAAGTGGTGTATCTAGCAGTGAGAATTGATTTTGTTGGCTCTTCAAGTTCTTGCATGAGACCTGGGAAGATGGCTGAGTAAGGAAAAGCACTTGCTTGCTATGCAAGCTTGAGAATCTGAGTCTAGCTAGCCTCATCCGCATAAAACAATGGGTGTGGCCATTTGTATACATGCTTACGTCTTTGTCAGGGTTACTATTGCCGTAATGAAACACCGTGACCAAAAGCAACTTGAGGAGGAAAACAAGAGATAATATCAATCACCCCTTAATTAGTGAATAGTCTATAAAATGGCTGACCAGTACTCCTCAAGAGTTAAGGTCATTAAAGTAAAAAACATAACAGCTAAGTGCAGTGCAGTGCAGTGCACTTAACTGGAATGTGAAAGAAAGAATTAGCATTAATGCAAAATTTGGGACTATCAAAATAAAGTTGAAGTTTAGTTAAGAATACTGTGCCAAGGTTACTTTTAATAATTTTACCATGTTTATGTTTTTGATATGTGAGAAAACAGGCTGGAGGATAGTGTATTGGTTTCTAGTTTTGCTCTTTGTTTCGAGTCAGAGTTCAAGCTGGCCTGGAACGTACTATGCAACTGTAAACAGCCTTCTTAATTTTCTTGTCTCCATGCTTGGACTGCAACAATGAGCCACCACTTTATGCAGTTCTGGGAATCAAACCCAGGGCTTTGGACATGCTAGGCAAGCGCTGCACCAACTAAGCCACACCTCTTCCCCGCACCCCCCCGCCCCCCGACCCACTTAATGGTATGGAAAGCAAGAATCAGGAATCCATGATCAGTGCTTTGTTATTCTTTAGCTTGGGAGCTCAGAAGAATTGCTGGGCTAACCTTAAGATGTGGCTAGGATGGCCTGCCTTACAAGAACTCTAAGAGAGAACGATTTCTTTGATGCTTTAAAATTGTGGTGAAATGAAAGTAACATAAATTTTAACTTTTGGGCGTTTAGGCTCATAGTACAGTGCCTGTTGTAATTTTATATTATTTTACAACCATTAGCACCACCTATCTACAGAGTTTTTTGTGTTTCTATTCTGAACATCTGTACTCATTAAACAATTTGTTCTTTCTATTCCCCGGCCTCTACAGGCTGCCTACATTTCTTGACTAATGATTTACTTCCATCTTCAGAGACAATAGTATAACACAGAATCTCTTTTTTTTTTTTTCCAACTTTCTTTATTTTTCTATAAGTAGCTATATGTTTGTCTAGACCCATCAGAAAAATACTAAAGAATTATTCCCTCACCTCAGAAACCTTAATTCAATCATACTTGCAAAATCCTTTATTCATGTAAGATGCTGTATTCACAAATTCAGGGATTAGAACATGAACATATTAAACAAGAAATACTATTCCTTTTACATGGTTATGTACAGTATCCTGATATTAATTTCCCAGGTTTCCTAAAAAAAATAGGATGTTATTCAGAATAAAACAGTGTAATATAAATCAGTAGCTTTATGATGGGCTGGTACTAGACACATACTACGTTAAAGTCACAAATCTATAGATTATCAAAGTTGAATGTGGGCTACTGAAGATATTCCTGCTTTTTATCAAAAATTGGAGACCTTTCTTAATTCTCATTGATGGAGAAATAGTATTGCTGCATGCCAAACAAGTCCTGAAGATCTTTCAAGAGAATGCTTGCATTGTTACTGAACTGAACTAGCTGAAACAAAAGTTATTCCAACACTCCAGGGGCAGATGTTTGGCTTGACCATACTTGTTCAGTGGGACTCCTGCTCTTTTTACTATGGGAAGACCTATACTTTCCCACGAGCTCCAGTTATATATTTCAAATGGCAATAAAAGTAGCATCTGGCCTTAGACTTCATGACACTGAAGTACAAATATCCTCCCACTGAGCAAGGTGTTACTACAACACACTGACCTGGCTAGTAACAAGAAGCCAGAAACTCGGCTAACGTTTCTCCTCTCAGGCAGAGGTTCCATTTGATTCCAAAGGCCCTGGGCCAAGTGTGTCTCTCTACAGGATGCCTAGCAGTCCAGGACAAAGTGCTGGACCTCTGAATCTTCTCTAATGCATAGTTTTCTTCACTGAAGCCATATGACCTGTAGACTTTGCCTCATCTATTTCATCCCATGAAAATCTTGAGAAGCACACTATCTTGGAGAAAAATTAACTTGTTCTTCACTTAAATAATTAATAAATGTATCATTAGTGGATAAAGAATTATTTGGTGTTATATTTCTTTTCATCTTACTTGCTATCACTTGAAGACCACGACTTGCTAAAAACAACTGAAAAGTACTGGATAACTTCTTGATTCTCAGAATCGCTACCTCAATAAAAGTATCAGACTCAGGAAATTTATGTGCAAACTTTCTCACTTATCAGTGTTGTCCTCATGACCTGAACCAGCTCCAAAATAAGTGCTTTCTTTCTTTCTTTCTTTCTTCCTTCCTTTCTTTCTTTTTACATAAATTTTTATTATAATTTATTCACATTACATCCTGATTGTTATCCCTTCCTGCTTACCTTCCTGTTCCCAAACCCCATCACTCTTCTGCCTCTCTCTCTCTCTCTCTCTCTCTCTCTCTCTCTCTCTCTCTCTCTCTCTCTCTCTCTCTTTCACACACACACACACACACACACACACACACCAGACCTCTGGTTGGGGGTTCCTCCCCTCTGTCTGGTCACAGCCTATCAGTTCTCATCAGGATACCCTCCATTCCCTTCCTCTGTGTGCCTGCAAGGCCCTCCTGTCAAATGGCAGTGATCACATTGTGGGCACTGGAATGCATATCAGAGGTTCAGCTGCATTCCCCACCACCACCATGTGGAGAATGAGCTGTCCATCAGTTACATCTGAACAGAAGGTCTAGTTCTCTATATAATTGTCCTTGGTTGGTGCATCAGTTTGTGCAGGCCACCCCTGGGTCCAGATCTGTGGGCCTTGATTGTCTCCCTGTTGGGCTCCTGACCCCTTTTGGTCCTTCCATTCCCCCACTCTTTCATACAACTCTCAGTGTCCCACCCAGAGTCCTGATTAGAGTCCCAGTGTTTCTTAGAACAAGTTATTTGGCTGATAAATGGCTTTGCAGTAAATCATCAGCAATTGAAAAACACAAGAGTCAACTTAGCCAAGGAAGCAAGCACATGGACCAAGAAAGACTACACATCATAAGAAAATTAGAGGGACAAGTGCTCTGTAAAAAATGACTGTCTATGGAGAAAATAGGACAGCTTTTTAATGTTCTTTTTAATATTCTCAATAGAATCCAAAAGCTACAGTATTTGTAAGATAATAACAAGTGTTCATACAGAGGAACACAAGGATCAATCTTCTTCAGAGGACAACCCATAGTTTCATGAAACAAAACAGTTCCTAAAAAGAAGGCATCACCTTCACTGGTCTGATTTTTTTTCAATTTTCAAGAATAGAGAAACATATGAAATAGTATTGAGAAAAAAATCAGAATAATATAAATGATAGTCAATGACCCAAAACTATAGAACCAGTCAAAATCTCTGTGTATACATCCTGGGAGATTAAACAAAAATCATAACAGAGAGAGAGACAGACAGACAGACATGGAGACAGACACAGAGACAGAGAGACAGAGTCCCAACTATAGAGATAATTGTTTCCCAATATTCCTTCCCACAAATGAAACAAGCTTCTAGAAGCTATATTTTATTTCATGCTAAAGTCAATGGAGTGCTCTAGAGATGGGGTGTCCCAATACAAATGTGCCAATCTCTGAAGGAAAAGCTACAGATGAAAGCAATTCTGGAGCTTATGAGCAGACATTGAGAAATGAATGGAATTTATTAAAGGAAACATTGAAGAAAATTCACCTACAAAGCCAAACCCTGGTACTGTTTTGACAACTGTAGGGTCTAGCAACTTGCTTCATGCCCACAAACACAGTAAAGAAGTTAGTCTGTATACATACATACTAGTCTGTGGCTAGTGAAGAGGTTCTTGTTTGAAAATCAGGCTCACTTTTTCCCAACAAGACCCACTAAGTTGGGTGTCTATGGAGTACATTAGATTCTATGGGGGTAGGAAGATGAGGATGTATCATTGGGTAGTAAATAGGTTGAAGAAAACCATAATCCCATTCTAGACATCTTATTGTGGCTAGAAGAAAATACCAAACATCAGCTCTGTTTAAAAAAAAAAAATGGTACTATTTTAAAGTCTTCTCTCAAAATCAGCATCTCTCAGGGTAGGTGAAAAACAAAATACAAATATATTCTGCTTTTACAAGACACTACGCAAACCAAATGAATCTGAAACATTAGCATTAAAAGGTTATACTGGCTGTCCACAAGTAAATATAACTCCAGGGTAGCTATTTCTGTGTCAAAGTAAAAGTCAAGGCAAAATGCTTTAAGTGGAGAAAAGGTTACTTCCTACAGATAGGAAGTATAGCCCATAATGAAGACGTAACAATCATGATTCTTTGGAAATGAATTACATAGCATCAAAGTGTAGAGCAGCAACCATTAGAAATGCAGACACAAACTGACAGCAGCAGCTACAGTAGAAGGCTCTCAGAGTGATGAAATGTCAGCTAGCTCAAGCAAGCAAAAAAGCAAATGCATAAACAAGCAAACAAATAAATTAGCATGTGGAGGTTTCACACTGTGTAATGAATTTGCGTAGGGGATTTTTATAGCATGCACTTTAGACATTAATCTTAACCCGTGCTCTTTGCTCCGATCTTATGTGTACTTGCTTCTCCTTCCCACCTCTGCTTTCACTTCATTTCCTTGTTTTTAAAGGAAACAAAAAAAGGTGGTATGTGTGTCCATATCCAAGGTACTTCAAATCCCTTCAGAATGATGGAGGCTATAAATACTCAAATAAAAACAGAGTTTTAAGGGTGGGAGGAAATGATTTCACCAAAGGAGGTGTGGGAGTGAAATGCAGACTCCAAAAGGCACCTGTGCCCTTGCTAGATGCTCAGCCCCAGTTGCCAAGTGGTGGGTTGAGAACTTGAGGCTCTCCTACTTCTTCTCCCAGGACAGCTTGGCTTGGCTACTGCTAGGTTTTTTTTTTTTTTTTTTTTTTCACAGCATCAGCCTTTAGCTTCTGCATGAAAATGGAGTATTTTATTAGGTCAAACTTGATTCGCTTTCCCACCTCTCCTATTTGAGTTTTATAGGTACCATCTGGAGATTATGAATAATCCTTTCTAATCTAACATCTTTCCAAGAGAGACCTGGGAAGGTTTGGGAGTGGTGAAGGTGGGCAACTGCAAAAGTTGGAGATGGGGTGGCACAGTCTAAAATTCTGCCCTCTCTTCTGACATTGATCACAAACTGATACACGTTAACAGTTTGACTGAGAAATGCCACTCACGTGCTAATGTGTTTGACTAGTTTCTCTCCAGTGGGTGACAGTTTACAGGGGTTTGTGAAATCGATAGGAAGCAGCAGCTGGTGGAAATGTGACTAGGGTCCGACGATGGCCTACCCCTGATCGCTGTCTGGATTTCTTTCTACTTCTGCACTGCTGCTGAGAAGGGAGCAGCTGCAGGTTCCCACAGAAAGGCCAGAACCCCAGCCACGATGCTTTCTAGCCATAAAACCATGAGGTCAGATAATCCCTTCTTTATCTAAGTTGCTTCTTCTTGGGTATTTAGAGACAATAATAATATTTTTAAAGGAACTAATATAGATGGGTTCTTAACTATTAGCCTTAAGTTTAGATATTTATCAAGACTGAGAAAATTCCCTTAGAGCTGTTATGTTCAAGACTGGAGTTTAACAAGAGGACAAGATACCCCTGCATGAACTAAGCAGTGTTGCACCCAGGACAGAGTCCAAGAGGCATGTGAGGAGTAGAACATCAACTGTCTCTCCTTGAGTAGCCAGGACACTGCTTCTCTCTCTCAGTGACTGCATGTGAATATGAATACTGTAGACTTTGATATTTAAAAATCTATTTTACTTGGGGTTCTTTAATGACTCTACTTCCCTTCCAAGCCACCTACTCTAGACAGGAGAGAAAGAAGGTTAATAGGGCCAGGAGAAGTAGACCTCTTTAAGACTCAGTTCCACAGGAGTTGGAACCTGGAACCTCAAAGCATTCTCTGGACCGTTTCTCTCTAGTAACTTCTTGAAGAGACAAAGAGCCAAATTATGTGAATCGATGCAAAAGACAAATCCTCTCAGAGTTTGTATCAGGATGTTTATCAGCTGGCAAAGACCATGCCCCCTCACAAGGCAGTTCCCCTTCAGGCAGACAAACACCATGTGCCCTCACACAAGTCTATTTCACATCCCACAGTTGGGATCAAAACAAAGACATGTTTACATCCACTACTGCATTTTTACTGAGGCATAAGCGTCATCATGGAGACCTGATGATGTCAGGCTCTATATAGCTTATCTAAGTCTCCAGCACCTCTATAAGTTGGTTGGTAGAGTGCCCATCCTTTATTGTTGATATTTCCCAACTCTATGACGGTCAGATATGATCAGTCTCCACCCTAACCCAGTATTACATTCTTAAGCATACTCAGTGTCCCCAGGAAAATAGACAGGCCCTATCAGGCATGGTGTTCCAGAGATTTTTGAAATAGCAAGAGCCAAATGTCTTAACAGCCTCAATCTTCACCAGGCAGAAGTGCCTAGACTTTGGTGTAGAAGATATATACGGGTAGGTAAAAGAGGTGAAGAAAAGAGGACAAGAAGGTGAATATTGACATCACTGGCTGGTGTCTACAAAGCTCTTTTATGCATCAGACATCATGCTGAATCATTTAATAGACCACTCCCTGAAGGAAATGGGTACATATGGGAAGCCATGTGCTCAGGGTGTGCTAATTCTGAAGACTGACTCTTTTCTCTGCCCCCACTTTTTAAAAATATATTTTTTAAATTTATACATTCACTTTATATCCTGATTGCAGCCCCCTCCCTCCTCATATACTGGTCCCTCCCTCCCACCCTGTTCTTTGTACCCTACCTCCCCTTGTCCTCAGAAAAGGGGAGTACCCCCACCAACCCACTCCAGCACATCTAGTCGCATCAGGGCTGAGATCCTCCTCCTCCACTGAGGCCAGACAAGGCAGCCTGGTTAGGGCAAAGTGATCAAAAGCAGACAACAGATAGCACCTGCTCAACTTACTAAACGATCCACATAAAGATCAAACTGCCCATCAGGTACATGTGTAGGTGGCCTAGCTAGGTCCACGCATGTTCTTTGGTTGGTGCTTCCATCTCTGTAAGCCCCTTTGGGTCTATGTTAGTTGACTCTGTTGGTCTTCTTGCAAATTGTCCTCTCTGGGTCCTTCTATCCTTCCATACCACTCTTCTATAGGACTCCCTGAGTACCACCTAATGCTTTGGCTGTGAGTCTTAGCATCTGATTCCATCAGCTGCTGAGTGGGACCTCTCAGAGAATGGTTAATTTAGGTTCCTGTCTGTGCACATAGCAGAGTATCGTTAATGATGTCGGGGTTGGCTCTCTCCCATGGGGAAGGTCTCAGGTTGGTCAGGCATTGGTTGGTCATTCCCGCAGTCTCTACTTTTAATGGAGGCGAATTAAAAGTAATGGAGAGCATAGGCCAGGCTCAGAATTTTACTCCATGATTTTAGAATGAAAATTCATGAAAGCAAGGAATTTAGTATGCTTTTTTAAGTAGTTTGGCTTCAGCACTGAGAAGACTCAAACACAAAGAAGTCACTCAATAGATGTCACCTAAATAGAACTTAACTATGCCCCTTTGTCTAGTAACACAGAAAATATATCTACCTTGTGGAGTTGTTATAAAGGTAGATAAATTAGTGCAACAGTGTTGTTGACACCAAGTAAGTGCTCAATAAATATAGGAGTTGCAAGCCATACCACTAACATAAAGTCCACCATCATGACAGACTCAGGCATTCAGCGGAGCCCTATGTCTTGGTGAGTTTTCTGAGGCTATAACAGAATACTGGGATATTTATAAACAATGTACACTTATTTGGCCCATAACTCTTAAGTCTGGTGTATTACGAGAGTGATGAGAGGAATGAAAATGGCACCATACTTGCTGCTATGCCATTACATAATGGGATGGGCAAGTTTACATAAAACAGATAAAGAATTGAAAAGAACTCAACGTTTTGTCTGAAATCTGATTTCAAGACAACTAACTCAATCTTATGCTAACCACATTAATCCATATCTGTCCGCATGGCCTAATAAATTTGTTGAGATTATAATACAATCACATCATTTAAGCCCTCATATCTGGCTACTATCATAATGGCGACTAAATTTCTACTTGCAATTCATCTGTTAAGAAACAGAGTATGCATCTGACCAATGTGAGTCCTTCACACTCCAGAAAGCAGGATCAAGGCAAAGTACTCAGGGAATGTTCAAGGCTGACGTCACAGCACAATGGTCCTCTTCTGCAATCTGTGCTTCAGACAACTTATTTATTTCTTGTTCTGTTCTGTTACTTTCTTCATGTCCTAATTTTGTTTTTCATTCTGGCCATCAAATTCCATGTCTTATGCATGATACACCAGCACTCTAACACTGAGTTACATCCCCAGCTCCATTGCTGTTAGTGTTTCAATGTTTCCTCCCATTTTATTTAAGATTCTCAATGCTTTTATTCATTTCTTTACTTTTAAAAATGTAGGTGCTTGAGGCAACAATATTTCCTTATTAAATATCTACCATAAGGCTTGGCATGATATGTGATCATAGCTTTCTGTCCTAAAAACAGAATATTTTAGCCTCTGATTGACTTTTCATTATGCTTTGAACTTAGAATCCATATTTCTTGTAATAAATTTCCAAGGGCATTTGTAAATATCAGTTAAGCTGAATTTTTGGTAGAAAAATGTCATGTGAATTCTCATATACAAAGATCAAGTTTAAAAACAAGGGAACAAGTTTAAAAACACAGTATTCAGAAGCATAGCTCCCAGGCTTTGTGCTGAAATGTCCATATTGCTGTGTGATGGCACCATTTATATGAGTCCCTTTCCTGAAACTCAGGCTGTCATTTACCAGCAGAGACGCCTCAGATCACTGAGATGCATCTGTTGGTGTCTGCCACTGTCGGTGAGAGCTTGAGATGCACCACAGAAGCACTACCATAGTTCCAAAGAAGTATGTTCATTTTACGGTGTTGCCACTATTTTCTCTATGATTTAAGAAAGTTCTATCTGTACAGTTACATTTTTTAAAATTCTAGATTTGGGAGAGATTCACAACTGCATGTAATTCTCAATGTTTTGTTTTGTGGCTCACTGTGAGGTAAGTAATTCCCTTTTCTAAGCTTCAACTATCGGCCACACCAACCCTAGTGGTTCTGATTGAACCTATTCAGTTAAATGTTGTAGAAATGTCATCAATAATATTTACTATAAATATCTAAGATTTCGTGGCTGTTATGGCTTAATCTGCTACTGTTTCGATCAAAGACACAGACACCTATTAGATTTTTAATATGCCTTAAACTCTGGGGCCGGACAGAAACTAAACCCCTAGGCTATCTTTTACCTCTCAGTCCCATATCCCACACCAATTGCTCTCATAATTCCTAGCTGGGCTACTTCCCATCCACTAGCCCATAAGTGCTTGCACACGTTTCTCATTTGGCTTTTGCTCTCCATCCCCAATCCTCAGAGCAGGCTCATCCCAGTCACGTGCTATTTGTTTATGCCAACCCTCTTCTACCTGTCACTCTCCCAGTACCCTTTCCCCCAAGCCCATGAACCTTGGCCCTACCTAACTACCTTCTGCCTTGCTCAGATGTATTTATTCAGCCAATCGGGGATAATTTAGAGGCAAGGTTACACAGTATCATTTTGGTATATATGAGGGTTTGCCCATAGAACAGTAAGAACCTGGCAGGGGCAGCAATTAATTATATACAAAGCACCAGACCATGCCATGACAATTAAGGACCAGCATTGCAGACCCAGTGCTACACAAGAATCAGCCCCATTCAATTAGTGGAGCTCTTACTGGCAAGACTTCTAAATTTCCAAGCAGGTATATGTAGAAATGGAACCACAAAATTACTCATCACTTCATTACATTGAGAGTGGCCCCTATGGCTGAATCATTTACTCACTCTGCAGCTTGAACGGATCTTTTAACCTTAAGATACTAGTCAATTCGTTCATATACTGGGGAAAATGTCAATCAACTAAATGGGATCAAACTAGAAAACACATGGGAACACTCACACAGCATACAGTACATGGTACATCAGGCTTTTACATTCTTGATTCTGTAGTTGTTGTGGTGGTTAAACACAGATGAAGCTCCTAAGAGCTCTTTAATGAATTCTCAGATACTGAAATAGCATAATTTAATAGAAAGTGGAATGTTTAGTGTGCCTGAGGAAAAGGAGACAAAAAAAAATGTGCTCTCTCTTCTCAGTGTTTCTCTCTCTCCATATATACATATATGCCCCATATATATATATATATATATATATATATATATATATATGCTTGTATACACGTATATATGATATATGTATGTATTTTATATGTTATATATAACACTTATGTTTATAACAGAATTAAAAGCTTATTAATATATAATTTATTGAAGTACTCTGGTTCTGCAGATGCATACGTGAGCCTTTAATTACAATAAAATTAAATATGGATTTACATATAATTACTTAGATATAGATTTTATCTAGGCAGATACATTGTTTATTCCTATTTTAAAAGATTTTCCTTAGGGCCCAAGAACTTAAATCACCAAAGATATTACTCTAGTTTCTTATTTATATCACTTATACATTTTTTAACTTTGCTTCTCTATCACTATGATAAAAAAAAAACCTGACCAAAAGCAATTTGGAGGTGGTCTTACTTCATTTCACACTTCCAGGTAGTACTCCATCCCTGAGGGAAGCCAAGGCTGGAACTGAAACAGAAACCACGGAGGAGGAGCACTGTTTCCATGGCTTGCTTAGCTTGCTTTCCTACACAACCTGAGACCGCCTGCCCATGAGTGACAGTGTCCACAATGGTCTAGGCCCTCCCACACCAATCATTAATTTAAAAATGTGTCATAGACATACCCACATTGCAATCAGATGAAGGCAATTCCTCAGTTTACATTCCTTCTTCCTGCAAGTGTCTAGTTTGAGTCAAGCTGACAAAAAACTAACCGGCCTGTCAACAACATGATGAGGCGGGTGTGGTATCAGGGATCATTTGTGTGTTCTTCACATTAGTTACCTGTGAGCTTCTTCCAGGCTGGGATAACTACAGGTGAGATGTGTTTGCTCTGAATATCATCAGCAGAGCATCAAGCTCTCTCTGTTAGACACCCTAAATCTTGTATTTGTGTGAGTGGCATGTCAGAGACTCTTGTATTGTACCAGGCTCCTACCAGAAAAGCCTACTAAATCAAGCTGCTGATGCACAAACACACCCAGTTGCCAAGTGTGCTTATCCTACAATCTGAAATATGCCAGTCAATGTTTCACACATTTGCCAATATGAAAATCAAATCCCATACAATTAGTAAAGGTTGTTGTGGTTCTGGTTATGATCTTTTAATGTAATATACAAAGTTAGGTAAGTTATGAAAATGCATTTGTTTAAGTTTGGATAAATGCTCACAAAACATTTTATTTATGCACACACACACACACACACACACACACACACACACACTCGTTTTAGTACAAGAAGGCTGTTAAGGGAGGCCCCTAAAGACATTGCAGGTGTTGCTGCTGTGTCAAATGTGCATCAGTAGGTAGCAGAGAGGAGAAAGGCTATGTCTATGCTTAATGTTATGACCTGTGAACATCTGGGTGATTAGCCTGAAGCTACCACCAATCTGGTACCACACAGACCCAGGTGGACTCTCAGGATGGGGATCCAGATGGACACTAGAAAACCCCACATGGATAGGAGTGAGCCAGAGACAGAAGAGCCTCAAAAGGGACAACTCAAGCAAGCTTGGGCAAGAACATGATTTTGGGGTTATGAAAGCAGGAGAGCTGGTCTTGTCCCTCGCTAACTGTAGCACTCAGGAGAGCAGGTCCTGCACCTAACGTGGGCATCACAGGAGAAATGGCCCTAGAGGTAGAGGCTTCTAGTAAGCTGACCCTAAGGGTTTGAGAGCAGGGAGTTGGTAAGCTAACCAGCTTGGATGCCTCTTCGGCTAAGATCTAGGCCGTAACATTGGCCCGCCCCAATGTTTACCCCATGGATGAAGCATCCAGTCCTACAGATCCAAAACTGCAGGATCTCCATGACACAGGGTAGCAAGATGCTCAAGAGGAGTCCCAGTGAGGTCCTAGTATTGATAGAATAGCAGAAGCCAGAGGCCTTGTACCAGACCAAGGAGTCATTGTAGTGAACATTTGCAAGCAAAAAAGTATGGACAGAGAGGTATACTATGGGAGACACTGTGGCTCACTACAGCTTCCACAAGATGTTTTCTCTGTTTGGGGAGAGGTTGCAAGGGTGGAAGATGGGCACAAGGGGACCAGGAGAGGTTTGGGATTGGGGTGAATGATGTGAAATTCACAGGGAACCAATGGAAAGTTTTTTTAAAAAAAGTTTTCTGATGACGTTGTCAACGAAAAGGGAAAAACAAAACGAAAATCATCAATCATCCCATTGACTTTATCTACATGGGCCCAGAGATATTTTATGTTTGATCTCCTATTACAGTGAATAAAATGAATAATAAAACTTATTTAAATATTGGGAGTTGACAGTTAAAAAAAATATTAAGTGAAAGTATACAGAGTTAGGAAAAAATAACTCCAGAGACCTAATGAGCAGCTTGATGACTAGAGTTGATTAATTGGTGTTGGATACTGATGATGTCATAGCATATACACCAGCTGCAGGAATCAAACATCATGGTATAAAAGTTAAGTATATACAATTCTGAAAAAGATAGAAAAGAATAAAGAATATTGAGTACATATAATTCACTTTGAACCAGTAATTGTAATTTTAAAAACTGTATCCTCTGGAAATACTTCTAAATCCAGAGAAATATTATCTGCTAATATTCATTGCATTCTAACTTATTTGTGAAAAATAATATTTAAAACTCTGTGCTCAGAAATTGCTAAATAGTTTATATTATTCCCATCTGTTGCGATATTTTGGAAGTGATTTATAAAGAGATAGTAATAAAACATAATGTAAAATCAAATATGGGTAAAAATTAATTAGCAACAAGTGGACCAGTAAACACTGAAAGGACGTTTTCTGAAATGTTGTTACTGCTTGTGTTTGCATAGTATGATTGTGGGCAATGTTTCCTCTCTGTTTTGTTTTCTTTCTAAATTTCAAAAATACATTTTTAAATAAAACAGTTGCCTTTGCTTTTTAAAAAAAGATTGCATGAAAGCATATTAACTAGTGGAGGAAAAGAAACAACATCTCTCTCCTGTTGGCCTTCAGAAGGTGTCCACTAGAGTGGCTGAGTTGCACGGCACATGTTGTTGGTGAGGTGCTGATGAGTGAGGGGGTAGAATGTACTCACATCTAGTTTACTCAATTTCTAGCATCTAGACAATTGATAGGTTTACTTTTTTTTTAAACCCTAAGACCCAAAATAGAACCTTAATTCTGAGTAAGCACTGGACTGAGCAGAGTGACACTGAATTATGTTGGCCAGACCCACTCCATTCTTTCAAGGGGATACTGAGTGTCAGTTCCCTCTGTATATTCCTGATGAAAGACAAAAAAAAAAAAAAAAAAAAAAAAAAAAAAAAAAAAAGCACATTGTATCTCAACCCTCCACCCTATTCATACTGAGACTTGAATGCTTTGTCTCTCAAGGGCCCAAGGATCCCATAATTGAAGTCATATGAGATAAAAGTGCACACCTACTGGAGCAGGACACAGAAAATCTTAAGAAAGCACAAAGGATAGAGCAGTTTGCTCTTTCAGAGCTGTGTCCACAGTTGTCCCACATGATAACCTTAAGATCATTCCCTACAAAGCTGATTTTAACCACACATTCTCCTCTCATCCCCAAGATGAAAGCATAGTTTGTACAGCTCACATTTCTCCAAATTGGTGTCTATTTGTAGCTATTTGGTTTATTATAACTGGTCCAGGGACAGTTTAGAACAGACTTTGGCAGGCTCTTATGATAACAATCTGCCCCATGGTGCTCCTTATGGAAGACACCTGCTTTGCCAGGAAGATGCATTAGCTGTGTGTGACTGAGTAAGAACACAATTAAGTTGTCAAAGTTTCTGTTGTACCCTGCTGGGTCTGGGCACAGTAAATCTCGGAGATTCCTATTTCTCCTGTTGGCACAGTGCCTGCCAAGTCAAGGGACCCTGGTTCCATGCTTTCCACATTTTGTGTCAGAGATCATCATGGCTTACTTTGGAAGAAAACCAGGGCTTCAATCCCCTGTTGGTGTTGTTTGTCTAGCTATTAATCCTTCAACCCTTCCAGGTTTATTCGACCAAAAGAGGATGTAGAAAGCTATTCATGGCCAAACACTCAGAAGTTATAGCCCTGCCAGAATGGGCAGCATATGGGACCAACTCCAATCCAACTTGATTGTCTACCTAGGACAAAACCTCCTATGCACTAATATGACATTAGTGCTAAGATAATGAGCTGATATGTGTCATTTATCTCCTCAGTATATATGTCCTTGGAGGTATAGAAGGTCATATATAAAATTTCCTGGGCCAATAATATCCCAGGCTTCTGATGAGTGTTCAGTGGGTCATATCATACTGGACCCTCCCATTCTAGATCCCTCAGAAGGTGCCCCAGGGCTTCCCTGCAGAAGTCCAACATGACACGGAAAAACACAAGATGGGTCTGTTTTGGAAGGGAGGGTTGGAAACCCAATGATCCAATTACATGTGTCCAGCCACCGAGATTGAAGGCATAAATCTTGGATGTGTCCCACAAAACACCTTCTGCCTATCTATGAGCCAGATCTTGCTTCCATAATCAACTTCTGTTTAGCATTCTCTGTTGTAAAAATGAAAAGGCTATCTGCAGTCAAAATAAAGTTGCGTTGCTCTTCTTTGGAGAAACAAATAAAAATGGCAATTCAAATCCTCATTCGTTATCTAAACAAATATAAGTAGATTAAAAATAAGTACCACTGGTAGGGAGGATCCAAGATGGCGGTGCCTAAAACATACCTTGTCCTATCAGCAGGATAGCAGTGACTATTCAACAACTCAAGGGCCAGTCTAAGACATACAAATCATCAACTCTGGTGACTCACAGGTGAGAGGGGTCTAAATTTTGTGGAGCATGGTTGTGTCCAGCCTTTGGCCACCAGGCAAAACCACAAAGCACCCAGTTCCCACAGAAATGGGGCGCACAGCCTCCAAAGGCTGATGCCAAATGCCAGACTGGTAAGCAGCTCTGTTCCCTCCCTAGTACACAGAACTAGCTGGGGCAGCCAAACCACCAGCATCTGTTGATCCTAGTACCAAGCATACTCCACACTTGGCATCACAAGTGGATCTGATTTTAGATCACCCAGAAAAGCCACAGAGAGAACTCCTGGGTCTCCTAACAGCCGCCACGTGCCTGCAGGACCCAAAACAACTGGCTGGCAGGCTATTCTTGTACCCCCTAGTGCTCAGAAGTAGCTTGAGTCTGCAAAAACCACCAGTGTCTGTGCATTTTAGCACTGAGCAGACCCCACAGTCGGGATCAAAAGTGAAACTGATCTCAGATCACCCAGAAAAGCCACAGAGAGAGTGCCTGGGTCCCCTAACAGCCTCTGCTCTATACTGCAGAACCCAAAACAACTACTGGTGGGCTGTTCTAGCACCCCCACGTGTTCAGAACTAGCTTGAGTCTGCAAAACTCAAACCTATCAGAATTACACCTGACTTCTCAACAGATACTTTGAAAGCCATAAGGGCCTGGATGTAAGTCATGCAGACACTAAGAAACTACAGATGCCAGCCCAGACTACTATACTCAGAAAGGTCTTCTATCACCATAATTGGAAAAAACAAGATATTCCATGACAAAACAAAGCTCAACCAGTACTTAACCACAAATCCAGCTCTATAGAAGATACTAGAAGGAAAATTTCAACCCAAGGAGGGTAATTTTACTCAGAGAAACAAAAGAAATGAATAACACCCACAGAAACAAAAGAAAGGAAGATCGCAAACACACACACACGCACACATGCACGCATGCATGCACGCACGCACGCATGCAAGCATGCGCACTACCACTACCACTACCAACATCAAAATAATAGGAACCATTAACCACTGGTCATTAATATCACTCAACATTGATGGCCTCAACTCCCCAATGAAGAGACACAGGCTAACAGAATGGATGCAAAAAACAGGACCTATCAATCTGCTGCATAAAAGAAACACACCTCAGCCATAAAGATAAACATTACCTTAGAATAAAGGGCTGGAAAAAGGTATTCTAAGCAAATGAGCCAAAGAAACAAGCTGGAGTAGCTATTCTAATATCTAATAAAATAGACTTTCAACCACAACTAATCAAAAGAAATGGGGAGGGATACTTCATACTCATCAAAGGAAAAATACACCAAAATGGTGTCTCAATTCTGAACATCTATGCCGCAAATACAGGAGCACTCACATTCATAAAAGAAATATTACTAAAGCTTAAATTACACATTGAACCCCACACTGTAATAATGGGAGACTTCAACACCCAACTCTCACTAATAGATAGATCGTCGCAGCAGAAACTAAATGGAGAAACAATGAAACTAATAGACATCATGAACCAAATGGACCTAACTGATATATACAGAACTTTGACCCAAACATGAAAGAATTCAACTTTTTCTCAGCACCTCATGGAACTTTCTCCAAAATCGACCATATAATTAGTCACCAAAGAAAACCTCAACAGATCCAAACAGATCAAAATAATATCTTGCATCCTATCAGACTACCATGGATTAAAGCTGGATCCCAATAACAAAAACAACAAAAAGCCTACAAACACATGGAAACTGAACAACTCCCTACTCAATGATATCTTGGTAAGAAATGAAATAAAAAAGAGATAAAAAAAAACTTTCTAGAATTCAATGAATCTGAAGGCACAATTATATCCAAACTTATGGGACACAATGAAAGCAGTGCAACAAGGAAAATTCATAGCACTAAGAACCATTATTAAGAAATTGGAAAGTATTACCAACTTAACAACACACCTGAAAACTCTAGAACAAAAAGAAGCAGACTCACTTAAGAGGAGTAGACTGCTGGAAATTATCAAACACAGGGCTGAAATCAATAAAATAGAAACAAAGAGAATGATTCCAAGAATCAACAAAACTAAGAGCTGGTACTTTGAAAACCTCAACAAGATAGACAAACCCTTAGCCAAACTAACTAAAAGGCAAAGGGAGAGGAATCAAATCAACAAAGTCAGAAATGAAAAGGAAGAAATAACAACAGAGAGTGAGGAAATCCAAGGAAACATTAGGTCATACTTCAAAAGCTTATATGCCACAATATTTGAAAACCTAAACAAAATGGACACTTTTCTTTATAGACACCAACTACCAAACTGAACCAAGATCAGGTAAACAAATTAAATAGTCCTATAGCTCCTAAGGAAACTGAGGAAGTCATCAAAAGTCTCCCAACTGAAAAAAGCCCAGGGCCAGATGAATTCAGAGCACAATTCTACAAGACCTTCAAAGATGAGCTAATACCAATTCTCTTTAAACTTTTTCACAGAATAGAAACAGAAGGAACATTACCAAACTCATTCTATGAGGCTACAACCACCTTGATACCTAAACAACAGAAAGACTCTACAAAGAAAGAGAATTTCAGACCAATTTATCTTATGAACATTAACACAAAAATACTCGCAAACTGAATCCAAGAATGCATCAAAAAATATTATTCACCATTACCAAGTAGGCTTCATACTAGGCATGCAGGAGTTGTTCAATATACAGAAATACATCAACATTATCCATCATATAAGTAAAGTAAAGGAAAAAACCACATGATCATCTCCTTAGATGCTGAAGAAACATTTGACAAAATCCAATACCCATTTATGTTTAAAGTATTAGAGAGAGTGAGAATATGAGACACATACCTCAACATAATAAAGGCAATATACAGCAAGCCTATAGCCAACATCAAACTAAATGGAGAGAAACTTAAATCAATTCCACTGAAATCAGGGACAAGACAAGGCTGTCAACTCTCTCTGTATCTCTTCAGCATAGTACTTGAAGCTCTAGCTAGAGCAATAAGACAACTAAAGGAGATCAAGAGGATACAAATATGAAAGGAAAAGATCAAACTATCGCTATTTGCAGAAGTCATGATAGTATACATAAGTGACCCTAAAAATTCCACCAAGGAACTTCTGCAACTGATAAACACCTTCAGTAAAGTGGATGGATACAAAGTTAACTCAAAACCATCAGTAGCCCTGCTCTATACAAATGACAAATGGACTGAGAAAGAAATTAGGGAAACTTCACCCTTCATGATAGCCATAATATCTTGGTTTAACTCTAACCAAACAAGTAAAAGACTTATATGAAAAAAACTTTAAGTCTCTAAAGAAATAAATAGAAGAAGGTATCAGAAGATGGAAAGACCTCCCATGTTCATAGATCAAGAGAATCAACATACTAAAAATGCCCATGTTACCAAAGGCAATTTATAGATTCAATGCAATTCCCATCAAAATTCCTAGACAATTCTTACAGACCTTGAAATATCAATTCTCAACTTTATATGGAAAAACAAAAAATACAGAATAGCTGAAACAATCCTGTACTATAAAAGATCTTCTGGAGGATTCTTCATCCCAGATCTTAAGCTGTACTATAGAGCAACAGTAATTTTAAAAAAGCATGGTACTGGCATGAAAATAGACTGATTGACCAATCAAATCGAATAGAAGACCCAGAAATAAAACCACACATCTATCGGTATTTGATTTTTGACAAAGGAGCCAAATCCATAGAATGGAAAAAAGATAGCCTCTTCAACAAATGGTGCTGGTCTAACTGGAGAGCTACATGTAGAAAATGCAAATAGACCCATATTTATCACTATGCACAAAACTAAAGTCCAAATGGATTAAAGACCTCAACTTAAAATTGGATACCCTAAATATATTAGAAGAAAAGGTGGGGAAGAGCCTTGGACTCATTGGCACAGGAGACAACTTCCTGAACAAAACACCCACAGTTCAGGCACTAAGGTCAACAATTAATAAATGGGACCTCCCAAAACTGAAAAGCTTCTGTAAGGCAAAGGAAACAGTCAACAGAACAAAAGGACATCCTACAGACTGGGAAAAGCACTTCACCAACCCTACATCTGACAAAAGGCTAATATCCAAAATATATAAAGAACTCAAGAAATTAAATACCACCAAGCCAAATAACCTAATTAAAAATGGGGTACAGAACTGAACAGAGAAATCTCAACAGAGGAATATTGAATGGCTGAGAAACACTTGAAGAAATGATCAATATCCTTAGTCTTCAGGGAAATGTAAATCAAAAACAGCTCTGAGATTCTCCATTACATCTATCTGAATGGCTAAGATCAAAAATTCAAGTGATGGCACCTGCTGGTGAGGATGTGAAGAAAGGGGAACACTCCTCCATTGCTGGTGGGAGAGCAAACTTGTACAACTCCTTTGGAAATCAATCTGGCGCTATCTCAGGAAATTGGGAATAAGTCTACCTCAAGATGCAGCCATACCACTCCTGGGCATATACCCTAAAGGGGGTCCACTGTACTATAAGGACATTTGCTCAGCTATGTTCATAGCAGCCTTGTTCGTAAAAGCCAAACTCTGGAAACAGCCTAGATGTCCCTCCACTGAAGAATGGATAAAGAAACTATGGTTCATTTACACAATGGAATATTATTCAGCTATCAAAAACAAAAAAATTTTGAAATTTGCAGGCAAATGAATGAGACCAGAGACAATCATCCTGAGTGAGGTAACTCAGACCCAGAAAGACACACATGGCATATTTTCACTTATAAGCAGATGTTAGCCACTTAATTCGGGTTAACCACCTTGCAAAACAGAAACTGATGTGCCAACCAAGGTTAATGTGGGACCTGGACCTGGACCTTCTGCTCAGATGTGGTAGATATGTAGCACAGTCTCCTTGTGGGTGTCACAGTATGGAGACTAGGGACAACTTCTGGCATGGACTCGGGCCCCTTAATGTTGTTCACTTCCACCTTGGCAGGGTGACCTTGCCAGGTCACAGAGGAAGAGGTTCCAGGTAATACAGAGGACACTGGATAAGCAGAGGTCAGATGTTAGGGGAGGAGGGCTCGCCTTTCTAAGGACTAGGGGAGAGAGGGAAAGGAGATGAGGGAGGGGATAGGATCTGGAGGTGATATGGGAGAGGGTGGGATCAGGAGGTGATGAGGAAGAGAGCTGCAATCAGGATGTAAAGAATTCAAACTGCAGAACAAGCAGGTAACTTATATTGCTAATCCCACGACGTGGAAATTGCTCTGAGACTGGCTGAGTTATGAAGATCTATGCATAGACAAGACTCCATGTTGGTCACAGATTCTGTGTGACTTATAATTAGAGGCCATTCTTAGTATGGCATGAAGAAAGATTTGCAGATGTCTTACTTCTGCTCATACAATGAGCAGAGAACCAGCCTTAATTGTTCTGTGCATCCCGCACACCTCATAAAATCATAATGTTAGAACAGTGTAATGCTTGTGAGAAATTGTTTTCAGAACACTGATGCTGGATCAGACCTGACAGGATTCATTCCTCTCAGCATGGTGGACGCTGACATCCTGCATCCTCCATGTTCCATCCCATCAGAATAGGACAGCTTCCAGGACAGCATTGTAGAAAGCTTCTGATCCCAATTGGTCCAGCATTTCAAACTGTTCCACACAGGACTCCTAGTAAGCCTGGAATTTCACAACATTTGGAAAGTGGATGACAAATGCTATCTCTGGCATACTTAACTATTTTCTCCATTTTTGGGGGAGGGGAGGGAGCCTTCAAAGGTATCATTCTAAATAAGCCTGAAGAAACCTTAAGAGAACAACATCCCATTTCCTCTAAGGGGGGTTGTGTAGGTTTCTATTTACTCTCTTGGTCTACAAATGCTTATTTTCATTGGGAGTTGGTTATAAATTATTATTGGTCTTATACAGAAAGGAAACTAGGTTGGAATCAGAGACATCTCTCTTTTCCCTTATCTTTCTTTTGTAGGTAAGGAGATAGGAGCTGAAGAGAAAAAAAGGGGGATATAGAAGTAAAGAGGGAGGATAGAACAAAAGGACTGTTGAATCTATTCCTCATTTCAAGGCCGTAATTGTTACTCATAAATAAGGTTATTTTTAATTCAATTGTGTTGAATTTTGTATATTGATGCAAATTGTGGTCATGTCAAATACTAGTCTAATTTTATCACAAGAATATATATTCTAGGTCTAATAGATATATATGATAAAATAGTTAAATAGGTCTTCAAAAGCCTCAGAGACCTGCACAATATGGCATTTAAAGACATTTTTATTATTCTAAAGATTCTTTGACAACAAGACAAATTAACTCCTGGCAGTACCCAGCCTGCCTCAAAGAAGATGTGGGGCATCAAAGAACCTCCTCAGGGAGTGTGCTTCAAATGTAGCAAACAAGCCACTGAGCAAAATGTCCTTATTTCTGCTACAGACAGGATTCTGTCTAAAAATAGACAAGCTTAGATGCAGGCAGAGTCGACGGCCAAACTCTGCCAAGACAGAGTAAATAAGTCCTCAATAGGTCCTGCCTTGCAAATATGTCTGTCAGATACACTGGGCTAGAAGGCCAAAGATGATGTTCCAATGTTATAGAGAGTGTTGGGGACAAATAAACTGTTTCAGTCATTGTTTCATTTTGGAAGCTACTAACCTGCACTTCTGGCTCAGGTATTTAATTTTTATTCCTTCTCAAATTTCTGATGGAGTTGAAGACCAGATAGTTTAGTCTTACAATTAAACTTAGTAGGTTAGGGGTTAAGATGTTTTTAGATCAAGACACATGTTTTAAGTTAATAGAGATGAGATATGATAGATAATGATTTTCATTCAGAAATTTAAACCCACCAAGATAGGAAAGATGTTTACCTTAAGTTTGCCAAATACAAATAGCTAAATCATAACATTTATATAATTCCTGATTATCTCCTGGTTCTTCCTGCTCTATGTAGTTTATTTTATGCATGTATAATAATATAATGTATACATTAAAAAAGAAACATAATAAAAATTTGTAAAAAAAAATAAGTACCACCTTCCTCATAAAATCTGATTTTTACAAACTGAATAAGGTGACTGGTGTAAGTCATAAAATACTATTAAAAAGACTAAATCCACATGCAACTTGGGGACAAAATGGAAACCTTAGAAAGACTGCTTGCTTTTGAGGAATGCAAGCTGTGCTTTATACAACGTCATGAAGCACAATTCATCCAGCAGGAAACAGGTATCATTGAGTGACAATTCTCCTGAAGGTGGCAGTACAGTTTCTGGTGGAAAAGGATGTTATTTTCTAATTTTCACTGTCATACAAGCTATTGGCAAGAGCAATATACATACATGAACACAGTTGCTCTATTTCCATGCAATCTACAGTAAGTTTAAAAAATATTCCCCCATGTGGAGAACGTTTTATTTACAAAAGTGTTCATCACAGCATTATTCAAACATTGCAAATAACCTGAATGTCCAATAGGAAGGAAATGAGTCAATCAATAGTAGTGTTCACAATGTGTATTTAGGAACTGCTTATAATAACACAGGGAAGGCTTCTGCTATGTTATCATTATAATTTTATACTTAGGGACACAAAATTGTGTATACAGCGTGATTACTGCTATGTAAAGCAAACAAAAAATTTAAAACCCATTCATAATGAAATTGTAGGATGGTAGTACTCTGAAACATGTATTAGCAGCAATTGTTTGGGGGTGTAAGGTTACCAATGCTATTTCTGCCTCTTAACTTCCTAGGAGTTCCAAATATTTTAATGAGTACGTACTCATTTTGTATTGAAACATCTGCCAATAACCATTAAAGTGGTGAATAGCTAGACATCAGAGGTGGGGTTAAAACCTTCACCAAGTCCATTGATGAGGCATGAAGGACGCCCAGGACCTACCTAATGGACAGGCTTCAGTGCCCTGGCCATGACACTTCTTGTCACCACCAGCTTCAAGAATCCTTGTGTATGGCAGGAGCCACGGGAAGGCTCTGAAAAGGCAGAAAGAATCCCTCAGCCAAGAATTATTCATCCCAAATGGGTTGCATTTTTACAGAGGAGGTAAAATACTTCCATTCTGTGAGGGAAAAAGAGCTTTAAAAAACTTTAAAAAAATAATTCGTGACCTCAAATATTCCAAAAGATAACAAATGAGTCCAAGTTGAACAGAACCACTAGAAATGTTGTTTGTTCTTTTGTCTGCAATTATTTCCACTTTCTTTAGTATAGAAACTTCTTTTTCCCTCAACATTTCTCCCTGACCATACATGTCTGAGTGAGTCTGAGCACATCCTGTGATCAGAACATGAGTCTGCATGTCATCAGGCCAGACTGATCCACATCAGAGGTCAAGGCAAGCCTGGCAACCCAGCCGAGCCTTTTCCAGATCAAGCTTAAGGGCTCCCTGGGGGTTTTGAAAAGAGAATTTCTGCTGCCTGTGCATTGGGCTAGTCAGTTGTAAGTCTAGCTTTTAGAGCCATCCTGCCTAAATGTAGAAAACTAAGAAAAACCCATAGGCACCCCATCTGGGGGATTTTTTTTTAATCCACAGGCAACACAGCACACAAAAGAAAACTCAGTTCCCTCATGGTACTTGGGCTTTGATCATTTTCTGATGATATTTTGGTATTTTGAGTCTGTCGCATCTTGAGTAGATTCTACTCCTTGACATCTCACTTTCCAAAACTACTGCATCCCACACTCACTTGTGTTTAACCTAAATCAGCTTAAGCAGACTCTATATCACTCACAAAGTATTCTTGTACATATAGAAATTTTAAAAGGGGGGGGTAGAGAATAAATAAAATCCAGAAGAACCTGTACATTACAGATTGCATGTGTGTGTGTGTGTGTGTGTGTGTGTGTGTGTGTGTGTGTGTGTGTGTTGAAAAATACATAAATTTTAGGTGAGCTTCTCAACTAAATGTTGTGATAGCAATCGTTATCCACATGTTTGGGATATCGTTAGCCATTATGAGTAATAGCGTGAAGCCCAAGTGACAGAGCTTTAGCCCTGACAGGAGTTCAGATAACTAGACTTTGATGGTATTAAAAGAGCCTGATTAATGGGACTGCCATTTCAGGAATCTGTACTACCCATGATAACTGGGTAGCATACAGATAAGACATCAATGCCAGAATGACAACAGGAGTGACTCATCACAAGGCTAGGAACCCACCAGTGGGCTTCTTTAGATTGGAACCTAACTGAAAAAGAGGTGTAGTTAACTTAGAGGAAATAGGTTCCAGTTCCCACTTTCTTTAAAAAAAAGAAAGAAAGAAAAGAAATTTCCTAGGTCTACCTTCCTGGAGTTACAAAAGGTATATTCTAGACAATAAGAATAGTGACATTTGAACAGGCATAAAATTGGTATGTTTGTTCAACAAAACTGACTGAAAGCCTATAGATAACAATAATGAATGATATATTTCAAAACCTACAAGAAAGAATTTTAAGTGTGTTCACTATCGGGGCTGACATAAACCTCCCACACCTGATGCCAACTCAGTGCCTGAGAAGCTGTTCCTGCTATGAACATGGAGGGGAGAGTGTGAGCATAGGAGGGGGTAAGGGCCCAGTGCTCTGGCTTTTAGCTTCTAGACACTCCTCTCTTGCAATGGTCCTGAACTGACAATCTGCACGCCTGCCTCAGCCCAAGAAATCCTGACATACTCCTGCCCAAAAGCTGGAAGACCTGCTGACCTCTCCTGGTCTGCCTAGGGGAAGAAAAAAAGAAACAGTAAAAAGTATTTGAACATATTGATGCAGTACAAAATAAGTAGACAGATTTAATGAACAAGCCAATGAGAAAGTTTTGAAAGTGGAACAAAATGTATCACCAAAATCCCACATTTGGGGTCAGCCATCAACAAGTATCTGCACTGCTTGAGAAGGAAGACAAAGGGACTCTGCAGTATTCAACCAGAGCACAAATGACAGAATTTGAAGATGAAAAATCAGGTTACAGAAATGATTTTTACCTTGATGAAGGTTGTTGCTTGGAATATAAAGTTCTCTCTAAAGGATTTCACCTGAACAATCATGGCAACCCATCTTCAAAGTCCATCGAATCAAATGGAAATCGGGAAAGGACTTGATAAGACACTCAAGTCTACTGCAGAATGAGAGCAGCAGGAAGAGGCAGTGTGAGGAACCAGGGCTGATTTACCTGTTTCCTGATGATTCTAATGCAGGTTCAGATGGGTTACGAGAGATCATCAAGATGGCATTTGGCCACATCGCTTGCAGTACTATTTAGTTCCTGATATGGATTATGATGAAGAAGAGGTGGAAGATGATGAAGAAACAGAAGAAGGATGGAAGATATTGATGAGGATGAGGATGAAGGTGAAAATGATGATGAAGGGGAGGAAGGAGGACTAGCACAGAACTCTGATGGATTCCAACCTTCTTTTATTACTTTCTTTTTAGTTCTTAATTTTTTCCAGCCCATAGAAGCAAGTTGTAGTCATTTAACCCCCTTGAGTTTTGTCCTTAGTCACCCTGTTTTTGAAGTCTCTCTCTTCTCAACGCCGTGGTTTTTTACTTAACTGAGGGGAAATACTTTGAGCAAAATACAATAGGAAGGATTTTTTAAATTGTGTTCACTATGAAATAGGGAAAGCTGCTGAGGATATAGGCATGCTTAGTCTTATGTACCAGGTAAAAATGTTTTAAGCTTTCTGAAAGCCTACTAAATCAAAGCAGAGTGCTAGTTTATCTAACAAAAACAACACAAGTTTTATTAATAAAAGTATTGAGGCTTAAAAAGAAAATTAAACAAAAATTTACATTTGAGTTTAAAAAGAGATGTTTGTTAACAGAGAAAATAGAAATCTGTCTTTGGTCTTCAGAGATGAGACAACCAAAGGTTACTGCATGCTTCAGAAAGCTCTGGGGTATGGAATAAAAATTAATAAGGTCCCTGAATCCTTGTCAGATAAGTGGTGGTGACCTAGAAGGCATGAATGTGGTGCTGCTGTTATAAGCATCTCCACACTTTGGTTGTACCTGTGGACAGCATGGCTATGTTGCTTCAGCCACTCTTCCTTCTCACCTTAACGCTAACCAATCCCCCTCCTAAAGAAATTTCCGTGAAGGGAAATAACCCAGCATTCTAGTACATCTTTCCTGGCATTGCCTCAGCATCACCTTTGTCTGTATCTTTGTCAGCATCACCTTTGTCTGCATCTCTCCTAAGTGCTGCTCTCTGAACTTTACACTTCAACTCTTCTCAACTTAGAGCTTCTGGAGTTCATGAAACAATGACTGTCCCTGACTAGCATGGTCCAGACCATGCTGTGGCTGCTATGACATGATGCTTGCTGAAGGTCTAAGTGGTAGGCATACCTGTGAATCCCTGCCAAAGTGTAATGGTGAGTCCCAAATATTGGTTTTGGGCCTCACAAGAACAGCATGAACCATGTTTAGGAATGAAACAGTTATAAAGTCTTGCTCACACCAAACTGCCACCTGCCAGGGATGACACAGGGTAAAGACACATTCATTCCTGAACCAAGGGTCAGGCCAGAGGCCTATCTACTTACTACAAACTCTATGTGAAAACAATAAACTACTCATGGCTTCAGTCTAGAGAGACAGGAGGTTTAACAAGATGTCATTCTAATCATAGCCAAGCACAACACTAGGGGATGGGGAGACACATTATCTGCATCTTACTATTCTGATATACCCCACCCTCTGGCCACGTCAGAGTGTTTGACAGCCATGAACTGGGTATTGCAATCTGTGGTAATGGCTTCTTTGATTGGGCCTTCTTGTTCTTCTTTTTGCCAGTCACCAGCTAACACCACATTTCCACTTTACTATATTATGAGAATAGGTAGACACGTAACTTTTACAAAGCACTGGGAATTGCCTGCCTTCCACACTGTGGATGTGCCTACTTTAAGAGGCATTGGCTCCTCCATCATTTGAGAATAAGAACAGCATTTAAAGCATGCCCTTCCATGATAGGGAGAGAGAAAGGTGTGTAAATTAAGGTGAGCTGAAATATTCTGTTAATTACATTTTCTACCCAAGACATCTGGCAGATGTTCTATATTAATTACTGTATATAATCTTCCTAACAATGCCAGTGAAAGAAGATTAATGATTTCCATTTGCTGATGAGAAAAACATGTCTTAATGACCTAATATTGCTTATTCAAGACCACAGAGCTAATAAGAGGAATGCTCAGGGCCACAGTCAGAGCCCCCTGACTACTAAGTACCTGCATCAAGAGATCTTTCATTCATAAATTTGCATACATGCTCATACACTTGCACACCTGACCACATGCTCACTTCCCTTCTGCATGTAAACAGAGGAAGTACTCAAGCAGAAGTACATACCACTTTGTGCATACACACCTGTCCATGTGCACACTCTGCAGGCTGGCTCAGGCTCTTAACCTCATTACTAGATCATATGAGTTGATGGTTCTACTTGGTTAACCCAATACCAGAAAAGTAAGTGAAAAGTGAGCAAACCAGCTGCTCCATATGTCCACTCTTGGGCTGCTGGCTGACTGAGCCAGCAATGGGCATGGGGCTCCAGGGAGTCCTTGACAATCTGTACTAGATCAGTAGTCACTTTTGAGACATTTTACAGGCCTCTGGGTTTTTGCATTACCAATGATCTGCGACCCAATTTCCTCCCTCACTGGAGGCACACTTGACCTTCTGAGTAAGGATGCCGAGTTAAGGTCATGATTCTGAGGCTGACTGGGGAACAGCGCACCCTCAGAAACTTAGCACTCTAGCGCTGGCAGAACTCAAGGCTTGGCCGTTGATTGACTTACTGACCAACATTGAAGATGAGAAGCTCCAAAGGCTTTGCTGGATGAAGATGTTTTTAGACTTCAAACTATCTACTGTTCATAAAAAGATATTGCTACCAAATTATCCTTAAATTGATTTTTTTTCCCTCTAATAATAAGGAAAAAGCTAGGCTCAGAAGCCTGGTTGGCCTCTCATTTTCCAGATAAGATTGGAATTTTAAACTATACCTTTCTGGCAAATTGCATCAGCACAGGCCCTATGCCCCAGCAGCGTATGACGAATTGAAATGTCTCTGGAGTCAGGGTTCTGCTCTGCTCCCCTGTACTCTTCCTCTCACTCTCATCCCAACCCCTAACTCCACTCTCCCATCATCTCTGGCTCCTTCCATTTGGCAAGCCATGTAATATCTTCAGGCTTTGTGGCTTTGGCTTTTCTGTCCACATCTGGCAACTATGATACATCTTTTCCAGTTTATGCTGAGAACGTCTTTATCAGACAGGATCTCTTAGAATCTCACTCAAAATGGCTCCTCCCTGTTCCCAGACAAATTCCCATTCCTCAGAACAATTCAATTCACAGGCTAAGAGATGAGTCTAGAGCCACCCTCCTTACACACACACACACACACACACACACACACACACACACACACACACAACACACACACACACACACACACACACACACACACACACACACT
The DNA here is from genome assembly GCF_903995435.1 of Acomys russatus. NCBI lineage: Eukaryota > Metazoa > Chordata > Mammalia > Rodentia > Muridae > Acomys > Acomys russatus. The sequence goes on from NC_067139.1 coordinate 65,142,027, forward strand.
GAGGACTAAGGGGAGGGGCAAGAGCCTCCCTATCATCTTGCTTGTAAAAGTAACACATACACTCCCATTCCACAAAACCTGTACTCTGTTGTGCTGCCTCCAATTTAAATGTCAGTATAATTTGCCCTTATAAAAATACAGCTCTCTCCTCTTTCTCCACCAGGGACTACATCTGTAACCAAGGTAACAAAATCCAGGTGCAGCAGCCCCACCACCATCACTGTTTTTATGAGGATGGAGACAGCACAGAGAGGGCAAAGGATAAGAGAGGCAGTGAGATACCACAGGAGCCCCCGTCTGTCAGGGATGCATGTCCATCCTGCTGAGGAAACATTCATATATGTTTTATAAGGAAAAATGCCCCTCTGTCTCCTGGAATGCTTTTCTACATATTATCAAAGGTTTTGCTTTACCTAGTGAGCTTAGCAAAAAGAAATGGTCATTTTCAGAAACAAATCCTGTGATTGGTTATATTACCTAAATGCAAACGGTCCTGTGTAGTTGAGCTGGCTTTTCTAACTGAGTTAAATCTCTCTGCCCCCATACGCAATAGCAAAAGGACGGTTTTCATCACTAGAAATAGTGCTAGTGTTTCACAGATCACATGGGTAATAACCACACCTGCCATGCTTTAGGGGGCAGGGGCGTGCATGCACATGCACGCACGTACCTGCACTCACACAGTGTCAGTGTATGCATATTCTTGTACTCATGTATGTGTATTTATGTACCTACACAAATGTTTAAAAACTTCCTTATTGACAGTACTTGTCAGAGCTGGTAAGGCTGAAGGTCTGTGGCACCAAAGCCTTCTTTGTGTTATTCTATGCTATGTACAGAGCAGACTCAAAAATGAGCAGAGACAATAAATAAATAATGCATTTTGGTGTCATCTGATTGGCATTCAAGACATGACATGGCCTGGGAAGGACAGATAAGCTGGGAAGAATGACTATGAAATGACCTTTGTTGAGACTCTTAGACGCCTTTCAGAGCTGAAGACTGAGCCAAAATTTTTGCTTGATCAAGACAGAGTTTCTGATGGCGCCTGATAGACACCTGGAGACCTACCCCCAGTGTCTTCTTCCTGCCAGAGCACAAGGAACTAAGTGGCAGTGGGAAGTGCTGTGGGAAGTTAAGAGGGTGGGAGCATCATCTTGGGGAAAAGAGCAGCAAGGACAAGCATCTGTACCACAACAGAAGAGAGGCAGAAAGGGAATGAGAGCCCAGGCTCTTTTTTTTTTTTTTTTTATTAATTTATTCTTGTTACATCTCAATGTTTATCCCATCTCTTGTATCCTCCCATTCCTCTCCCCCCCCCATTTTCCCATTATTCCCCTCCCCCATGACTGTTCCTGAGGGGGATTACCTCCCCCTATATATTCTCATAGGGTATCAAGTCTCTTCTTGGCTACCTGCTGTCCTTCCTCTGAGTGCTGGGAGAATAGCAAAATAAAAGGATACAGAGGGTCCTAGAAATCTACAAGTAGAACAATATGATAGGCAGATTTGGGCCCAGGGGTCCTGCTCAAACTAAGGCACTAGCCAAGGACAATACAGGAGGTAAATAAACTTTAAACCCCTTCCCAGATCTAGCCAATGGTCAGAATATTCTCCACAGTTGAGTGGAGAGTGTGATATGACTTTCTCACGTACTATGGTGCCTCACATTTGACCATGTCCCCTGGAGGGGGAGACCTGGTGGCACTCAGAGAGCCCAGGCTTTTAAAGGCCGGCTGCAGAACAGTATTCTCCAGGAAGTACAGTGTACATAGGAAGTCACAGCAGCTATAGCTGCACGAGCAACAACCGCACAAGACCAACCGAACCAAAATGGGGAGGATCCCAAGAGTCACACACACACACACACACACACACACACACACACACACACACACACACACACACACAGAGTTTAGGAGCTATTGCCAATTGGTACCTACTGGAAGGGGGAGAGGCTATTTTCTTCAGCGATGCAACCCCTGATAGCTTGCCCATGCTTCAGTGGTTGGCCCTAAACCCACGATCATGCTACGGTACTAAATGGACTCAGGGAGTTAAAAAACAAACAAAACAAACAAAAAAGAATCCCGGAAGTTAAGAGGGGAAAGTGGTGATAGGTTATGGGAAGACCGGGAGGGGAGAGTGGGGACTGGATTTGATCAGAAGGCATTGTATTCCTGTCTCAAATTCTTAAACAATAAAAGGGAATTCAAAAAAAAAAAAAAAAAAAAAAAAAAGGATTATTCCAGACTCGGCATGCACCCTGAGGGAATTATTTGCTTTGCCATGGTAGGGTTTCCTGACCTTCATGTTGGCATCTGCCCTCTTTATCTCTAGCACAGTGATATCCATTCATTCTTTGTCCCTTCACAGCTTTTGACTTTCAACCTTCCATGAGTTACACTGACCATTGTGACCTCAACCAGTTCAGTATCCAACTCTATTATTGACCTATAATTGAAATTCTGCTCTTCAGAAATGGAGATCTAGTCACACCTGCATCTGTACCACACTTCTCACATTAACTCAGCCATGCCCAGGGCTCAGCCTCAGTATCTGTTGTGCCTGCTCTGCTCAGATTCATCATGACACTTCAATAAGAGAATGTTAAATGGGACTTTTCTTTTGACTCAGCAGTTGGCTGAGTCTCTGGATTCAGGAGAAATGATGTAGGGAGAGGTCCCCAATAACTAACACCAAGCAAGGGCCAACAAAGATGCTCCTTTAGGGTTTGAAGTCTGCACAGCTATGAAGTCTGTACAGTTTTTCAATGTAGCTTTCCCTCCATACAGTTAAGGAGGTAATACACATGGGCAAAAGTAATTAGTAATATGAAGACTTATGTGTTCCACAATAAATAGAATAACTAGACTGAAAGTAGAACATTTGAACAATACTACAGATCAAGTAGTGGACATTACTAGTGGACATTAGTAGAGTCTTTGTCTAGCAGTAAAAGACACATTGTTCTCAAGTACACAGGGAATAATTTGCAGGATACATTAGGAAGTGGGTAATAAAATAATAAATTTAAATTAATTACAAACATAAAAATTACTATCTGAACACAATGGAAGAAAGATGGAAATAAGTGCAAACAATTACATGATTCAGAAACAGAAATGGTTTAAGGTATGTTAAAAATAACAGCTGAGCAAATTTCAGCTGTTATTTTTAACATACCTTAAACCATTTCTGTTTCTGAATCATGTAATTGAGACCTGGTGGCACTCAGAGGAAGGACAGCAAGTAGCCAAGAAGAGACTTGATACCCTATGAGAATATATAGGGGGACGTAATCCCCCTCAGGAACAGTCATAGGGGAGGGGAATAATGGGAAAATGGGGGGGGGGAGGAATGGGAGGATACAAGGGATGGGATAAACATTGAGATGTAACAAGAATAAATTAATAAAAAAAAAAAAATAACAGCTGAGAAAATAGATCGTGGAATAAATTAGAAAAAATTATAATGAATGAAAATTAAAACATAAAATGTCAGGATAGGAATTTCGTGGAAAGTGGTATTCATTGAAAATTTTGTAATTCTAATGTTAAGTGCATTTAAAAAGAAAAAAGATTTGAAATCAATAAACTATCACCTTAAGAAGCCACAAGAAGCTGGGCATGGTGGCACACACCTTTAATCCTAGCACTCAGGAGGGAAAGGCAGGCAGATCACTGTGAGTTCAAGGCCAGCCTGGTCTACAAAGCAAGTCCAGGACAGCCAAGATTAATAGAGAGAGACCCTGTCTCAAAAAACAAAACAAAATAAAACAAAACAAAACAAAAAAAAAAAAACAAAAGAACAAACTAAACTCAAGACAAAAGCAAAGAGGAAATAAACTATAAATAATTGAGAAAATCAGTGGTAACAGTCCATTCCTTGAAAATATTCTAAAATTGGAAAAAATAAAGCCAGAATGAAAAGCAAAAAAATAAGGAAATAGACAAACTTTTATTTAAAATCATGAAATGAAGATGAGAACATCATTATTAACCTTGATAAATTGAAAAAGGAATAAAATGAGATATCATGAGAAACCATGTGTCAATAAATCAGATAACTAGAATAAATAAATTTATATAAAGATAAAATAGAGAAACTGATTTGAGAACGAGTAGAAGAATTTTAATGTATCTATAATTGATGAATCTATTGAACTTATAATGAAAAAATAACCCATGAATGAAAGTTTAGGAGCATGGACCTTCCTGAGTGAGTGTTCCTAAACAATTAGTGAATGATATAAACCAGGCTTTACAAACATCAGAAAACAGGTGAAGTGAAAACAGTTTCCATTTAGTTCTAGGAGATAAAAATTACCTTAAGACTAAAAACCAATACATCATCAGCAAAGAAAATTACAGAGGTACTTCCTTTAGGGATAGAGAAGCAAAATGACTTCAATAAAACCACGAAACTAAACACATAAGTCTATTAAAAGGAGTCTACACTATGGCCAGTTAGAATTTATCTCTGGAATTCAAGGTTGATAAAAATAATCAGTTAGAATAAATGATAATAACGTAATAGCAAAATGCCTTACACGTCATCTGCACAGATAAAGAAAGGGCATTTGAAATGTTTTAATACCCTCCATGATCAACAAACAAACAAAAACCTAGGAATAGAAAAACCCTGATAAAGGTCACATATAGAAAGTCAACAGTTTGTTTTTGTTTATTTGTTTGTTTTCTTCAGGGGGGCATGAAACAACATCTCCCCAGGTAGCTTTGGCTTACCTGGAGCTTGCTATGCAGACCAAGCTGGCTTCAGCCTCATACAGATCCACCTGGCTCTGCCTCCCAGGTGCTGAGGCTAAACAAAAAGTCCACAGTTAATAGCATGCATGACTGTAAAAGACTGGAAGCCTTGCTCCTAAGATTAGGACTAAGAAAGCAGCACTTGTATTTATTCTTACTCTTCTGTTTAGCACGGTGTTTTAGGTTTGTGGCAAGGCAGCTGAGAAGAGACTAGAAGAAAAGGAAGAGCAACCACTTTGGAAAGAAGAATGAAATTACTGCTATTGCCACACCACGTAAGATTATTTATACAAAATATAATCAATCTGAAAAGAGACTATAGGAGATAATGTTTCTCCTTAGCAAGGTTGCAGGATAAAATACAGCAGAAGTTAAGTGTATTTCTACACAGTATGAACAAACCAAAACAAAGAACGTGCCATTTACATGTGGAATATCAAAATGAATAAAATGCTTAGGCATATGTTTGTCAAAGTGGGAAACTTACAAGGAAACTCTTATTAAGAGTCCAGCTTCCTCCTAGTTGGGGGCAGATATTTCTAACCCTCAAATGCATGTAGAGGTTTAAAGGATTGAGTCACAAAACAATACTAACAATGAAAAATAAAATAGATTCCATCAAAATTTTCATCTTTTATATAACAAAGAATACCAAAGATAGTTAAGCACTGAAGACATTCACCAGAAGTTAACACTATGCTGTGCTCTTGCAGAGTATATGAGTTTGGCTACCTCCCCTGCCCTCCTCAGACACCTTCACACATGTACACATACATACACATACACACAAGTATATACACATACCCAGAGATAAAATAAAATAAACTTTTATTTTAAGACAATAAAGGGAGATGACAGCACACAATTATAGAGATAATTTGAAAATACATCTGATGATGCCTTATGATTCAGAAGACAAAAAGAACACCTAACTTACAACTCAACAATAGAAAGACAAATAACTAAATTTTCAGATGAGAAAAAATAATTATAAAAGCATGTCTTTAATAATATGCATAAGTGGCCAATAAACACAGAAAAAGTTGCTAAGCGCCATGATATAAGGAACAGGCAAATCACTTTGAAAATTTTATATATGCATATACTGTATCTTGATTGTGTCCACCCCTTACTTTCCCCCTCCCGCTCTCCCCAGAACCTTCTCTCCTGTCACATTATTGTTTTAAAATTACATGTATTACCTGTAGGCCCAGCTAGCGATCAATTAAGATGCAGACACTTGTTATATTTTTAAATACCCTTAGTTAACCTGGGGTAGGGCAGATATCAATCCTCTAAACTACCTCCCATAGTGGGGCAGGCGTGGGATCCCTGCCTCAATCCCATGCCATCTGCTTCTAATAATTTCTATCAAGCTACCTCCCATCCATAATCCCAAATACTTGCTAATGTTCTTCATCTGGGCCGGATTCTCTATCCATGCCTGCCATGTGCTTCTCCTCCATCTAACCCAGAATCTAGTACCTTGTATACAACTTTTTATTGGAATATAAGAATCCCTTTTCTAAGGCCAAATACAGGAGACAGAAGCTGCTAGTTTGTGTAAAAGGAAAAAGAACAATGAAAAAGGTAAGACCTATTCAAGTGCTGACCAAGAATCAGAATCAGGCCTGAGGCCCAATAACTGAGACTTGAAAGGATATTTTGGATGAAATGGACTCAGCTTTTTACTATGTGAAGACAAACAACGTGGATATTTGTAGTATACCAGAGAAGCTACAGGGTTGCTCCTAGTTACACCTGTTAGGGGATAGATAATAGGCAGAACAGAAGTAGAGGTAGTGTGGGAGAATAATAAAGTTGTTTTATGGTTGTACTATGCCTAGTTCAGCCCCTTTTATTAAATATTTAGCTGAGGTGCCCATCATCAGTCCTTGTGCAAGAGCCATAGAGTGTGATGTGTGGACTCAGAATATAAGAAACCCTCCAGGGCAGTCCTGAGATCCTTTGCTTTCACAAAGACAATGGTGTCTGTCTCAATATAAAATATCTACATGTCAACTTAGCCCTATGGACATAAGTTCTACCCAAGGCAAAGGCAAGGTCTACCAACAAAGCCCCAAGTCAGTCTCAGGTCTCCATGAGAAGCAAACTACTCTCTGGCCTTGATATCCCAGCACAAGATCTGTAAGGTGCTCTACAGTTTTAGTCTATGGCCTCCATAACAGGAAACGTACTTGAGGTAAGAGGAAAAAGCTAACAATGAAAAATAAAATAGAGGAAGGGTGTGGAGGTGGAACATAGCGTGCATAAGTGCACACCTCACTGCAGAATGGCAACAGAAAGACAGCAGTAGTAAGGATGTGGTGAAACTAGCAAAGAACGGCTTGGGCTGAGCAGAAGCTATGTTAGTTGTTGTTGTTGTTGTTTTAATTGTCAACTGGTCAAAATGGAAGCTACAGGGTCTGAACTGTCCATCCTTTAAATTATTAATTAATTAATTTATTCATTCATTCATTTTTACATCCCAACCATAAATTAATTTTTAAAAAACAAAAAATACAATTGAATTTTACATATTAAAAATATATCAAATCAGTATTTATAGTTTCTATATAATTGCATTCTAATTGCCAAAATATATGTATGCATGTAATATTATATTGGTTTTGTACTTGTTAATAGATCTTTACCATAAATAAAATTATATAAGGAATCTTTTAAAATATTTATTCATTTATTTATTTACTTTAATCCTGATCATAGCCCTCTCCTAGTCTCCTCCTGGTCCTATTGTCCCTCCCTCTTCTCCGTATCCCCCCTCCTACCCCTCAGAAAAGGGGAGCCCTCCATCAACCTACCCCAGCACATAAGTCACATCAGGACTGAGTGCACTGTCTTCCACGGTGGTCTTGCAGGCAGCCTCACCAGAAGAAGTGATCAAAAAGTATGCAACAGAGTCCATGTCAGAGACAGCCCCGCTCCCCTTACTAGGGGACCCACTTGAAGACCAAGCTGCCCATCAGGTACACATGATCTTTTGTAGCCAGGCAAGGCTTCCAGTGGTGGGACTACGTTGCATTCAGTTGAGCTATTGGCCAAGGGGATCCCATGGAGATCCCTAAACAACCCAGGCTGATGTTAGGACAGAGGACTGCTGTCTGAAAATGAGCCATGAGACCATATTGCTGAGGACAGCATCCACACAGCTCACTGAACATAGAGTTTGAACTGGTGCATGCATGGGGGCATTTGCACCTGTGCTCTAGTCTTTTTTGAAGTGGGAAAGAATTCTGGCAGCTACTGAAAAGAGAAACCTGGATGCCAATCTAGCTGCAAAACCTTTGACCGACAATCTGTCCTGCCTGCAAGATGTGCTGGGGAAATGGTGGCATGGAACTTTGGGGAATGGCCAGCCAATATCTGGTTTAACTTGAGGTCCATAACACAAGAGAGAGTCCATACCCTACATTGCCCGGATGGCCGCAAACCAGGGACTGGACATCCCAGAGACCTACGGACTCCAGAAACTGCATGGATGAGGTGAAGAAAAGATTTTATGAGTCAGAGGTGGAATAGAGGACACCAGGAAATATGCCCACCTGAATCCACTAAGCAGGGCTCACACAGGTTCACAGAGATTGAAGCAAGAAGCATGTGGCCTGCTTGGATCAGAATGAGGTCTTCTGTATGTATGTTATGGCTGTTAGCTTTATGGTTTTTATGAGGCTCTTAACAGTGGGAGAAGGTGTGTCTCTTAGTTTTTTCGCTGTTCTTGGGACTCTTTTCCTACCACTGGGTTGCCTTGGCCAGCGTCAATATAGGGCTTTTGCCTTGTCTTATTATATCTTGTTTTATTCTGTGTGGTTGTTGTCTCTTGGAGGGCTGCTTTTTTTCTGAAAGAAAGCAGATGGGGAGGGGTGTTAGTTAAGGAGGAAAGAAGAGGTGGGGAAGCTGGGAGAAGTAGATGGAGGGGAAACTGGGGTCAGGATGTATTGTAAGAGAGAACAATTTTATTTTCAATAAAAATAAAATAAACCCTTTCTCTTAAGTCACTGTTTGCCAGAATATTTTATCACAGCAGCATAAATAAAATAGGAAAGCATGGTATTGGACCTAGAATCCACCCATAGCTGCAGTGAGAATGTCCTAGATATTTTCACCAAGTCAGCAAAGCACAGCTGCTGTAGAATAGTTACAGGTAGGTGCCATGCAAAGTGCTGAACATTCTACATAATAGTCTCAAGTTGGTTCCTATATACCAAGTGGAGTCAAGAGTCAACCTGGCTCCCTGGCCTCACAAACTCTACAACTAATATATTTTTCCTGATATTGTTTTCAACAACTTCCTTAGGGACAGAATGAAACTCTACATTTGCACATAAGTAACAGATTGCCCTATCCTTGCAACACATGGGAGCCAGCTACCTAGTGAAATAGCGGATGTATACAAAAACTAGTGTTTACAGCATGCCAGGGAGTACTCTAAAAAGCTTTATAGTTACTCATCCATTGATTTCTCAAGGAACTGAGTGGCCAAGTAACTTTCCCATACTTAAATAGATATAGATAATAAACAGAAGAACTGGATTTCATTCTCAGAACTCTGGATTCTGAATCAAATGTCTCTAAAGCTAATTAAGCCTGAGATATAGAGAAAAAGGCCTGTGTTTTCATTTTTCTCCATGTTACAATCCTCTAAACAAAGGTGACTAACTCATTTGTGTCTACTCACTTCCCTATGTCACTTTTCTTCTGTACTCCTTATGCCAATCTAGGCCCTCGTACAATCTTTGCAAAGGTTCCAAGTCTTGACTTTTTATACCCTTTGCTAGGTATCTCTCCACTGCCTACTACCAAGGTTAATGCAGTACGTTCTCTTTCCACTATTCCCTTCCTAAATACTCTTGGGTACTTTGTACCATGTTTATAAACAGTTTGGAACTTTACCAAATAATGTTAAGAGGGGGACTAAGTAAAACAGCAGGCTCAGCCTTCTAACTCAATTCCAGGTTCCCATGAGGACCAATGGTTGTATAACAATTTCCTGGAATTTTTAGGTTTCAGGCCCCAGTAAGACAGTCTCTCCTAGTAACTGTGAATGTGATGACATTTGCATGTCCTTATAATATTATTAACAGAATTACCCACTTGAGGAGGCTTGTATCTTGTCATTGTCCACACCATCGTCTGGCAGCCAGCTTGAGTCCATGTAGGCTCACAGAACTCCAGAGAGTGCCAATACAAAACCCTGAAAGGCTGACTCTGCAGCCTGGGGCTGCTGCTCCTGAGTAACTTCCTACTGAAAAGAAGAGCTTACACATTGACTCTATAGCTAGAGCCCTGTGAAAATTAAGGAAGTCGGAAATGGTTCACAAGAGTATAAGCAAAGCATATTAAAAACAATAAAAAAGCATAAACTGAACATAGTGAGGGGTAGGGGCACTCTGTAGCTTCCAAGTCATTTCCAAGAACAGCTGTCCTCAACACTTGGCAATTGAGCAAACCAGCCTTCTCCAAGGACTCAGGCTCTAGCTGTCAGAGACTTCGCATGAGACCTATGCCCTCCTCCATCTGCTTTACTGTCAGCCAAGACCAGAGACAGTGAGGATTGTACAAGAGTCCTCCTTCCAGAGGCAATGGCTGTTCATGGCAAGATTGAGGAAGTGGTTTTACCAAAGTTCACTAGCTTCCAAACTCATGAATTTTTATACATTAAGTGCTTAGAGCTTTTATGTGTCAATTCTATCTTGAATAAGTGGTTTAAAAAATTAAGTCCACATGACTTATCATGCTAACTGTTTAGGACAGCTTTCAGTGTGAGCCTTCAGTTGACTCCACCATGCGGCCTCTGTTTGACCCACCAGAGGAGCCAGTATGAAACAGTCTGCCTGCCCCATACCAATGGCTCCCAGACCAGGCAGAAGATCATAAGTTCAAGGCTAACCTAGGCAAATAAGATCCCATATCAAAATAAATTTCAAAAAAGTCAGTGGCTATAGTTCATAGTGCTTGCTTATCTAGAAAGTGTGAGGCCCTAGGTTCAATCCACAGTGTTGAAAATGGAAAAATAGCAGAAAGGATATAGCAAGACCTGAGAAGCCTAACCTATAGAATAAAGGAAAGGGGATGGGGAGAAGAAAAGAGGATGAGAAAAAAAAGTGCAAGAAAAGGGCAAGAGTAGGAAAGAAATCAGATCATGACAGGAAGCCACTGTCAAAACAGAAGAATTTCTCCTTCCTATTTACCTGTATTTAACCCTCTTGACTATTTATTTCTCATTTGCTTAACAGGGCCCCTGGTGTTGACTTCTTTCTTTTACTAAATTTTAGGCTAAGAGTATACATAGCATCCAGAGTCATCTCCCATGGATAAGCCGTGGGAGTCTGACTTTTACTGTGACACATAAGGAGCCTGGAAACTGTTGCTCCCACCTTCACACCAAGAAAACACCCAACCTCAGGGAACTTTGTCCTTCCTGTGTCACCAAAGTGGTGAAGGGAGGAGGTGTGGAGATGTGCTTTAGAAGGTCACAGGCTGTGGACACAGTCCCAAGGAAGATGATGAGAGTTTCTGTTCCCTCTACAATTTACCATACATCAACATTTGTCCCATACAAGAGGAGATGACAACTGAAAAAGCTGCCAGGGTCGGACTCTACTGACAAAAGAGCCTCTGGAAAACCCAGATAGAAAAAAGGACACTTAAAATGCCACTAGAACCTCTGACATTAGTAGTACAATCAACTGACTCTGGCAACTTCATTCCTCAATAGACAGACATAAAATATCATATTACAAGTACCCTATATAACCTAGTTCCTTTTGTCCAATGTAGCATACCCATCTCTCAAACAAACAAACAACAACAACAACAACAAAAACTACATGACATTCTAAGGGGCAAAATGATGATAAAGACAAGTATGTGTGTGTTTGTGTGTGTGTGTTCTAAATAGATAACTGAAACTTTAGAACAAGAGCAAGGCTTTAGAATGACAAGTTTTGAATTTTTAAATTATTGCCAATAAGATACTGAGGACTCTGTCAAAAGAAAGTGAGAGAGATGATCGTGCTTGGAGAATGACAGGGAAAGGCCAAATGACATAATTATATTTCAATTTAAATTTTTTCAATTAAAAATAGATGAGAGAAGAGTAATGTAAGGAGGGAATGAAAACTCAAGACGGAGCTGAAAAAACTTTAACAAAGCCAAATGGGGGCATTCAATAGGTTCATCAGGAGACAGGATGGAACATTGGCCTTGATTGTCAAGAGTAACTTGCAGAGACCATGACATCATTTTAAAAAAAGCCATAACATATAGGATGAGAATGCCTTAATAAAAGAAAAAGAGAAAAGGAAAGGGAAAAATACTTGAAGATACAACCACTGAGGACTCATGGCTGGCATCAAGTTATGGTTTCAGGAACCCCAGAGAACACTAAGCACAGTAAACACACCAAACGCCATTCTGGACACATCACATTCAAACAGTGAGAAATCAAAGTCAAGACGCAATACCCAGCACTACAAAAAGAAAGAAACTCAGTGACAGGAAGAATTCTTGAAGGAACAGACAGAAAACATCTTACTGTTCATGCAACAAGAACAGGAATTATATTTCACTTTGCGACCATCACGGCAACAACATAGTGGGTGAAACACAGACTTCTACACTCTGGAAAGAAATCATCCTTCCAGAATGAGGGAGTAATAGAGTATTTTAAATCTGATATCACCAGTAGACTTGACTTGTAAGAAAAGTTAAATGTTCTTCAGACAAAAAGACCATGATACCAATCAGGAAGTTAGAGGTGCCTTGATAGAAGAAAAAAGGAAAGAAGCATGGACCAAATCTTATTTTCTGATTCTTATTTGACACAACGGCCAACATTTTCTTCAAAATAGTAACACCACTATATTAAGTGATGATATGTTTTGATAGTTGAAATAAATGGCAAGAATGTGGTAACAGAGAGGAGCAGAGGACTTACACATCTCAGCTCTATAATCACCACACTATCTATCAAACACTGTAGTGGTACCAAAGTGAACTGCAGTTAGTTACATGTGTTCAGTAGTTTTCTATTACCCTCATGGTCAAGTAGGGTCCAAAACTATTTGGTGAAAAACTCAGGAAATAATTCATATGCTTAAATTTTTTTTTTCATTCTGAGTGGCAAGATGAAATACTGTGGCATCCCATTCAGTCTCATCTAGGGCAAGATTGCTCTGTTGTCCAGGATAGCTATGTAGGAGTAGTTACCTGACAATTCAGCCCTGCAGTATCTATCTGAGTTACTGCATTGACTACAGGGAACAACAAAGTTTATGCCTAAGCTTTGAGGCATCGGGGATCCTGAGACCATTCATGGATGGATAGAAACTACTCTGTTACAAACCCTAGGAAAAATCCTAAGCATTTTAAGAGTCACACCTTTGTACAAGCACTTTCCAGATCCACAATCCCCTTCCTTATCACCATCAAATCTATTTGTGTCTCCTCTTTCAGAACATTGACATGTAAAAATCAAGAACAATGGAGAGATAGGCATCTGGAAGATGGGATTATATTAGTGGCTGGATCCTAGGTAAGCAGGCAACAAAATGGTGCTGAATGTAGGACACTTAATAGAAGGACAATAACCCCACCCATCTACTTGCCTTCACAGTCAACCAAGCATCATATCAAATCTAGTCTTACCTCAAATCACTGGTAGATAATATATCTGACTCTATACTCCACACTCTTCTGCTGTAATTTCTCAATCCACAGATGCCATCTGAAAGCACTTTGGACAAACTCCAACTTCCATCCCTCACCCAGAAGCAGGACTTAAGGACTGAGTCTTTTCTTTAAAAACAGAACAGAGCTACATAATCTCCTGGTTAGGAGTAACAAATGGCCCTCTGCACCAGACCTCTGACCATCTCACCTATTCACAAATCGATCTGGAAATACTCCTGCCTCTCTTCCTTGTGTTGCCCTTTCCCCCTCTGGAAGAACATTAACAAATGTGATGCCATTCTTTTTTCTGTAAATGTGTAAGTCTCTTGACTACATTTCAGCTCCAATTGCTGCTCCAGTTCTCTTTTCCTTTTATAAGAAAATTAAATTACATTTGCTAATGGTCCCAAATGTCTCTCCTTCAATTCTTATTAGATATCTCTTCAATCTCTTTAGATCAAGTTCTTCATCTTCACTATTCTTTACCAATCTCCAGGTTGACAAGATCAATGGCCACTTCTCCACCTTCGCTGCCTTGGCCTTCTCTTTTATTCTGCACACATTCCATTAAAGCCTCAACCAGAGTTCTGAGCTTAGACAATATCACTTTGATGATAGTTCTCATAGCAGCAGTGAAGGCTAGACTGCCTTTGGATTTCCAGGCACATATTTCCAATTTCTACTACAGCTGTGTCTTAGTTAGGGTTTTTATTGCTGTGGTGAAATACTATAACCAAAAGCAATTCTGGAAGATAGGGATTTATTTTGCTTATACTTTCATATCATTGATCATCATCAAAGGAGGTTAGGGCAGGAACTGAAACAGAGCAGGAAGCTAGAGGCAGGAGCTGATGCAGAGGTTGTGGAGAATTGTTGTTTACAGGCTTGTTTCTTTTGATTTGTTCAGCCTACTTTCTTATAGAACCCTGGACCACCTGACCAACATCACCCACAATGGGCTGGTCCTTCCCACATCCATCACTGAAACAATGCCCTACAGCCTTGCGTAGAACTGGATCTTATGAGGAAGCATTTTCTCAACTAAGGTTCCCTCTTTTCAGGTGGCTCTAGCTTGTGTGGAGTTGACGTAAAAAGTAGCTGGCACAGACTATGTACGTGGTTGTTTAAAACGCAGCTCAAATGCACAAGTGCAGAACTGAAGCCTCGATCTTCCTAAGCAAATCCCCCAGAGTCTTCACTAGTAAAATTAATTGGAATTCCTTCTTTGATGTAGTTCAGACTTCTTCAAGGCTTAGCACACTCTCGACTTTGTTTTTCTCACTTCCCACACTCAATCTGTGGACAAACCTGGTAGCTCATCTTTCACAGTCACACCGTACTCCAAGAAGACCAATTGTTTCTCACTTGTGGCAATTCAAAGGGCTCTTAATAGGCCTTCTGGCTTGCACTCTGGCTGACTCAAAGTCTAGTCACCTCTCAAAATTTTGTCCACAATGAGCTCTTCAAACTGAAGTCAGGCTAAGATTTTGTTTGTTTGTTTGTTTGTTTGTTTGTTTGTTATTTTTTTGTTGTTGTTTTTCGAGACAGAGTTTCTTTGTGTAGCCCTGGCTGTCCAGGACTTGCTTTGGAGATCCACCTGCCTCTTCCTCCCTATTTGTGGGATTAATGGCACGCACTACCATGTCTGACTTTTTTTTTTTTTTTTATGTAAGGTAGACAGCGTGACCATTTCCAGAACGGAGATGCATACTCGCTCACTTCCTTCTGCCATCATCCCTCACCAGTCTCATCTAACCCTCCTCAGTCACGAGATCTCCCTGCTGGTCTGCAGACAAGCTTCAGGGATTGCATCCACTTATGCTACCACTGTAGCCTCTGCCTGGACAGCCCAGTCTTATACCCCACTCCTCTTTCCTATCCTGAAATGACAGGTGGCTGAAAGAACCACCTTTCTTGCGCATCACTCTAAAAATGCCAACTCCCCATCTCAGCATCCTTTACCCATTCTGCTGGCTACTGTATCCCTAAGTCTCTGTTTCTCTAATTTTTCTTCTTGTGGTACTAGGAACCGAACCCAGAACTTTGCACACATTAAACAGGATTTCCCCCAGCCCTATCCCTAGGCCTTTCTTTCTTTCTTTCTTTTTTTTTTTTTTTTTTTTTTTTTCATTTATAAATTTCTCTCCTCACTAGCAAGGAAAGGACTTGTGTTTTATTCATTGCTTTGCCCCTATGCCTAGAGTAAATCACCTGCATATGTAGAAGAGCAGGAAGAAAATGGTGAGAAATGATAAGTGGTTGTTGAAATACTGGTTTTGCTATTTGCTTGGACATGCCTAACTTACTCTTTAATGTATGCCAAAAAAAATCTCTTAACATGTTTTCAGGAGATTTAAATCATCTTTAGAGTTTACCTCCTGTATTGTCCTTGGCTGGTGCCTTAGTTTGAGCAGGACCCATGGGCCCAAATCTGCCTATCATAATGATCTACTTGTAGGTTTCTAGGACCCTCTGTATCCTTTTATTTTGCTATTCTCCCATGCGTCTCTCATTTAGAGTCCCAATAGGATGCCTTCCCCTCTGTCCCAGTTTCCTGGTAAGTGAAGGCTTTCGTGGGACATGCCCCTTGGGCTAGTATGCAGATATAAGAGAGTATATACCATTTGAGTCTTTCTGCTTCTGGGTTAACTCACTCATTATGATCATTTCTAGCTCAATCCATTTATCCACAAATTTCGGGAATTCCTTGTTTTTAATAGCTGAGTAGTATTCCATAGTGTATATGTACCACAGTTCTTTATCCACTCTTCTACTGAGGGACACTTGGGCTGTTTCCATGTTCTGGCTATTATGAATAAGGCTGCTACGAACATGGTTGAGCAAATTTTCTTGTTGTGTGCTGGAGCATCTTCTGGGTATATTCCAAGGAGTGGAATAGCTGGGTCTTGAGGAAGCCCTATTCCCATTTTTCTGAGATAGCACCAGATAGATTTCCAAAATGGCTGTACTAGTTTGCATTCCCACCAGCAATGAAGGAGTGTTCCTCTCTCCCCACATCCTCGCCAGCATGTGGTGTCGCTTGAGTTTTTGATCTTAGCCATTCTGATGGGTGTAAGATGGAATCCCTTCCCAGATCTAGCCAATGGTCAGAATATTCTCCACAGTTGAGTGGAGAGTGTGATATGACTTTTTCACGTACTATGGTGCCTCACATTTGACCATGTCCCCTGGAGGGGGAGACCTGGTAGCACTCAGAGGAAGGACAGCAAGTAGCCAAGAAGAGACTTGATACCCTATGAGAATATATAGGGGGAGGTAATCCCCCTCAGGAACAGTCATAGGGGAGGGGAATAATGGGAAAATGGGGGGAGGAGGAATGGGAGGATACAAGGGATGGGATAAACATTGAGATGTAACAAGAATAAATTAATAAAAAAAAAGAATAAATTAATAAAAAAAAAGAAAATAAATAAATAAATCATCTTTAGAATTTCAAAAGATGACAGTTTCTTACAATTCATTTACCAATCCCTTTTCTTTGGAGGGAACTGGTTATATATGTCAGTTAATTTTTAAATGAAAATTGTTTTCCTTCCATGAAGATGGTGTTGTTGATATGGTGTTCCAGAAGTGTGTCAAAACAGCCTACTTACCTCTACAGTTCTAGCTGTTTCCTCGTACCCCATTCCATCTAAGAAGCCCCCCCCAAAATTATTTAAATTGGTTCCTAGGCATTTTTGGCACAATTCTGGAATCTTTTCCAAATATAGCAAATACACACACACACACACACACACACACACACACACACACACACACTTTGAGAAAATTACAGAATCAAAATGGCTTAGTAGTTCCCTGGAAATTCTCACAGAGTGTAGCAGCAGGTGTTTTAGTAGAGCCTGAAGCTTTGCATCCAGTTTTAAATTCCATTACACTTTTGCCCATAGCCCACAAAAGAGTACATAAAATTTCACAGTAATTGTTCATAAAAAATTCACCACCCAAACAAGGATGAAGTAAGGCAGCCATCCAAACTAAGAGTGTAATTATATAATTAATATGTACTATTTTCCATTCCCCAGTTGTCCTATATTATTTTATCATTACTTTCCCATCTTCACCTTTGTGTTAGCAAGGGAAATGTCAAGTTAAGATACTTCATTCATCAGGGAACAGAAGTCAGTTCTCATTTCTCATGATGCCTTCAGTGTCTGTCACCTGTTATTGAATACCCTCCCCTTGTGGTGTCTTATTTTGCATGGATTTAATCATATTTTAACCTGCCCACAAATAAATAAATGCCTTCAGGTATCCATATTCCAACATGCATCACTCCACTTATGATTTGTAGTAATATGCAGATAGCTAAATCCCCTAGAGAAAGTTGAAGAATCTTGGGGCATAGACAATAGACCTCACTTTTATCACATTGGCCAGGTTTCACTGCCAACCTCCATGTCTATACCTGATATCAAAACTGCGTGTTGGAAATCCTTAAGCCCTCTTTTAGGAGTGCTTTGGCAGTAAAGAAAGGTCAAAAAAGAGAAGAGGTGCAATGAAAGGACAGGAATAAAAACCATTTTGCACTTCCTGGGATGCCCTTAGTATCACCTGTCATTGATTGCCTTCCTATTGGGCTGTCTTACATTGAATGAATTTCCCAGAGGTTTGACCCACCAGTAAGTGGCCTCTGGTGTCCAGATTGCAACACATCCTCCTTCACTTAATTCAAAGACATTTTTATTTTGGGGGGGGGGGTAGTGTGGAGTAAAGGTGAAGAGAAGAGAGGAGAAAGGAAGGGAGATTATTAAAGCTGTATTGAAAATAAGGGAATTGAAAAGATTCTACCTACATACCCACAGTGGTGATGGTGAGCTGTAGGCTTTCCTTGCCTGGTTCTACTGACTGTCACATGCCAAGATCCTCTCTACAAATAGATAAAGTATGTCGGTGCCATGAGGGATCCAGCCATCATGTACAGGCAATGGCCCCATCAACTCCTGCCTCTGTGGCAGGAGCCAATACAACGTTATCACATGATTCCCCTGGCGTTCTGAACTTTGGCTGAACTTCTTTGGCATAATAAAGCATCTCATTTGTCCAGTGTGCATGTGAGGCATCCTACAGATCTCAGCAGTGACCGCTCAGTGGGGACAGAGAGTCTTTGATCCCACCTCTCTTTCTTGCCCATTTCTGCACTCATCCACAGTTCCTTCCTTGGCCAACATAAAGCCTGTGATAAAACAGTTACTTGAATATTTTATAAGTGCCTCTCATTATTACAGTTTTGGGGAGAACCTACCACAGATGTCCCATATCTTCTGCTGCCATATGCCTACACAAGCAATTAAACCAGATGTCATTAAACTATTGTCTTAGCCCACACACAGACCTCTGCCAGCTTTAAATATAAAACTTTTATTGGACTTTAACAGCATTAATCCACTTTCATATTTTCATGCAACAATAGTTGTGTTCAGTGGTGGCACAGAAACTATGGCCCTCAGAGCTGAACACACTTTGTCTGTTTACAGAATACATGTGTAAAACTCTTCTCTAATTCACAGCCATACCGACTGGCCTTGCTTTTGTTTATATCCTCACAACTCAAGTCAATACACAACTTCATCTGCCATGACTACCACCTTATTCAGCTGTGTTCCCACTTTCACCATTGACCTCACTTACCGTAAATAAAAAAAATATTTAATCAAGTAAGAGTAATCTCATCTTGGTATCATATAATCCACTTGCCTAACCTGCACATGGCTATCACAACTTCTGTGTGCAATCTCTCTCTCTGTCTCTCTGTCTCTGTCTCTCTGCCCCCCCCCCTCATTACTATTGCACATCTCAAATGGTAATAACCCAATTTAACCATACATCCCATTTGGCTTCTCCCCATATCTCTGGTAACTTTCACGGGAAACTTCAACACTGAGGCTCTTCACTTCGCATCCCCTTCCCCATCACTCCAGTGGGTTGGCTTTTCTCAAGGTCTTATCCATATTGCTGAATCCAAGAGTTGTATGATTAGTTCCCATAACTGTTCTCTGTGAACTGCTTTAGAGATGTTTTCCTCTCGGGTTTGCCTGTTCTGTCTCGCCTCTTCCCATATCCTCTACTGTTACTCCTCCTAACTTAAGTGACCCAGGAATTCTGGCTTTGGCCCCTCATTCTCTTTTATGCAGATCTTTCCACACTTCCTAGGTGAGTTGATCCAAGTCCATTGGTTTTAGCACATCTCTTGGTGTCTAACTCCCAAACCTATAACTCCTACCTTGAGCTCTCCCTCTAGTCAATGTCTTTATTTAGGTGTTAAATAACATGCATACTTTCATGGGACATGCTCCTTGGGCTAGTGTCCAGATATAAGTGAGTATATAACATTTGACTTTTTCTGCTTCTGGGTTAACTCACTCATTATGATCATTTCTAGTTCAATACATTTGTCCACAAATTTCAGGAAGTTTTTTTTTTTTTTAATAGCTGAGTAGTACTCCATAGTGTAAATGTACCACAGTTTCTTTATCCATTCTTCTACTGAGGGACATTTAAGCTGTTTCCATGTTCTGGCTATTATGAATAAGGCTGCTATGAATGTGGTTAAGCAAATGTTCTTGTTGTGTGCTGGAGCATCTTCTGAGTATATTCCAAGGAGTGGAATAGCTGGGTCTTAAGGAAGCCCTATTCCCAGTTTTCTGAGATAGCATCAGACAGAGGGGAAGACTTCCTATTAGGACTCCAGGTGAGAGATGGGGGAAATAGAAGGATACAGAGGGTCCTAGAAACCTACAAGTAGAACATTATGATGGGCGGATCTGGACCCAGGGGTCCTGCTCAAACTATGGCACCAGCCAAGGACAATACTTGCAGTAAACTTCGAACCCCTACCGAGATCTAGCCAATGGACCAGACATTCTCCACGGTTGAGTGGAGAGTGGGGACTGACTTTCACACAAACTCTGGTGCCCCATATTTGACCATGTCCCCTGGATGGGGAGGCCCGGTGGCACTCAGAGGAAGAATAGCAAGGTATCAAGAAGAGACTTGATATCCTATGAGCAAATACAAGGGGAGAAAATCCCCCTCAGGAACAGTCATAGGAGAGGGGAGTAAGGGGAAAATGGGAAGGAGGGGGAATAGGAGGATACAAGGTATGGATGGGATAGCATTGAGATGTAATGTGAATAAATTAATAAAATATTTTTTAAAAATAATATGCATACAAGTAATAATACACAAAGTAGGCTACATTCATGTACTTAAAAGTGTATGTGTGTGTAACTAAAATTAATGAAAAAAGGCATTAATTTGAAAGAGATCAAGGAGATTTTGATGAGAGAGAAGGGAAGAGAGACATAATGGAATTAAAATATCAAAAATAAAAGGAAAAGTCCTGAAGTGAGCTTAATCAAATATTAACCTCTACAACCACTCTTTTTTTAGTTTTTATTTTATTTTATTGATTTATTCTTATTACATATCAATGGTTATCCCATCCCTTGTATCCTCCTATTCCTCCCTCCCTCCCATTTTCCCCTTACTCCCCACCCCTATGACTGTGACTGAGGGGGACCTCCTTCCCCTTTATATGCTCATAGGGTATCAAGTCTCTTCTTGGTAGCCTGCTATCCTTCCTCTGAGTGCTACCAGGTCTCCCCATCCAGGGGACGTGGTCAAATATGAAGCACCAGAGTTCATGTGAAAGTCATACCCCACTCTCCATTCAGCTGTGGAGAATGTCCTGTCCATTGGCTAGATCTGGGTAGGGGTTTGAAGTTTATGACCTGTATTGTCTTTGGCTGGAACCTCTTTATAGCTCCTGTATTCAACTCTTTTTCTTTTTAGACAATGGTCTGACCATCTACTTGGTGAGAGGAGACTGCCATAATGCTTATTTCCATTGTCTGGCTCAAAGCCCACATCCAAGCACCCTACTAAGTCTATCACTCCAATTCTTAGACCCTGGTGGAAATCACACTGCCATCTCCATCACTACATCCTAGACTAAGCCACCAGGATGTTCACTGGACTAGCAAAAGGAGCCTTTTGTATCCAATCCTATTCTTCTACAGTCTTTCTTGACATCCATACAAAATGATATTTATAAATTCTTTACCAGGCAGCACCACCCTTGTGTCAAAACATGTAGCTTCTCACTGCTACTAGAGTCAAAGAAATTCATATAGCCAAAGGTTACTGAACTATTCCATCTTTGTCTACCTCTCTCTAAAGCCCTTTCCTCCCCAAAACTCTTTTATTTTATACCATTTTAATCAAGTTTTATTTATTTATTTATTAGTTTATAATATTATTACATAATTTACTCCTTCCCTTCCAAATTAATAACCTCATTTTTAATTGATAGTTGTTACGTGTATATGTATATACATATATATTCCTAAATATAACCTATTCATGCTGCATATTGATATTTGTTAATTGATTTCAGAACTGTCCATTTGGTATTTCTCCTACTCTGAACATTCTTATTCTTCTATAGTTCTTTTTAAAACATATTTTATTAATTTATTCATATTACCTCTCAGTTGTTATCCCATCCCTTGTATCCTCCATTCCTCCCTCCCTCCCATTTTCCCCTTACTCCCCTCCCCTATGACTGTGACTGAGGGGGACCTCCTCCCCCTGTATATGCTCATAGGGTATCACGTCTCTTCTTGGTACCCTGATATCCTTCCTTTGAGTGTCACCAGGCCTCCCCATCCAGGGGATGTAGTCAAATATGGGGCATCAGAGTTTGTGTGAAAGTCAGTCCCCACTCTCCCTCCACCCAAACTCTTTTGTACATTGTCTACAAACTAGTATTTTTATTTCTATCCTCCCTCATTCCCAAGTTCATCCACTTAAAACTTGCTTTGTAGAAATGTCATCAATAGCCATTTCCTCCTCAAAAGCACCTTTCAAAGAGATTCTCCTGATGACAAAACCAATTTCTATTATATTATTAATTTGTGCTCTACACAGCCCCTATTAGTTCCTAAAGTGATCTGATTCAGTGTGTGCATGCATATTTGTATTTGTTTACATGTTTAGTTTCCTATCAAATCAACTTAGAGTTTCTTGAGAATAGTGAATTTTTACTCTTCTGCCATCTGCCTTGCATGTAAAACAGTACTGGAAACAGAAGAATCTCCTGATAAAGGTCTGTTTTCTGGCAATTTAAATAATTTAATTAAATAAAATGTAGAGTTTGTTGTTAGCACCTAATTCCAAGAAAGTTACAATTTATAAGACTATTTTATATTTAAATGATGTTTGAGTTTGCTAAATGTCTTGGCCTATTGACAGGTACATTGAAGCCTTAAAGGCGAGTGAAAGAGCATATTTTCTCTAGTAGTTAACGCCCAAGAAAGAACATCACATATTTACAGTGTAACTTATTCTGCATGCAAACATAGTCATCCCAACGAGGTGCAAATGTATGTCATTCAGAATTCAGGTGCATTTAACTTCTGAGAAAGCTGAAGCTCCCCCATTGAGCCAAGGAACTATTTAAATGGAACCAGTTCCTCAAATAAATAGACTGTATAATAACCGGTTTGCTGAACATCTATCATTCCCCAGGTAAGGCATTTGACTATTCCAATTTTAGTCTTCAGATTACTTTTTTCTCCTATATCAAAAGTGAAACATAATTCTTGAAGAATAATAGTTAACCATTTTAAAGGGCTTTTCTTTTTTCTTTTTAATAATCTGGTCCACATGTCACAAGAGAACACTTTCTTTAAGACAGGGTGGATAGACAGACCATTACCTAAGTAACACTTCTTCCCGCCAAAATGAACCCCATCAGGCTCACACGCAGGAGTAAACATCACACAGGTTCACCTAATGCATCACGCTTGACTTGAGGACTCTAGAGAGTCCTTAGCTTCTATATCCTAACACAGGAATCCACGCACCCTTTCGTATGCTGATTGAGTCCCCAAGGCTGGGAGTGTGGCCCCTTGATCTTATGCTATGCCAGGGTGGGCTTGTGGAGACACATACATCCTGTGAATCATGGGAATGGATGCACATACAGAAATAAACATGTGAGCTTCTACACAAATCCTTTAGGACTTCCTCTGCTGCATCTACAGACATCAGCTACCTCAAACCAGACAAGAATGAA
Source organism: Acomys russatus (assembly GCF_903995435.1). Taxonomy (NCBI): domain Eukaryota; kingdom Metazoa; phylum Chordata; class Mammalia; order Rodentia; family Muridae; genus Acomys; species Acomys russatus. Next base: position 65,165,589 of record NC_067139.1, read on the forward strand.
GATGGAATTCCATTCATTGCACCTAACTGGAGTGAAATGGGCAACAGTTGGACTGCCTCCATTATAAACCCTTCAATAGACATAGGGTAGGAAGTCTACATTTTCTGTGAGCTCTTTTAGCACCCCTTCAGCAGCTCATGGGAGTGCCAATCCCTTTGAGCTAGATTAAAGGTCCTGAACCTAAAACCTGGGACAATTCTCAGAACTTCTTCTCTCCTCCGCACTCAATCTCCTTAAATTAAGCGGCAGACTTTCTTTATTTTTATTTACTTTTGACATTGGGTCTTAGGGTCTTGCTATTTAGCCTTGCATGGTCTTAAAAATCTTGACCCATGTCCTGGAACGACAGATGTGCATCACTATCCCTGGCTCTTGGAGATTGTGGTTTCTCACAATGACAGCAACAGTTTTCTATCCCACCTGCTCTGAATGTGTAATTTTGACAACTTTCCATTAACAATGAGGTCTATACTCTTTCTATGTAAAAGAGCACAGCTCTAGGCTGGACTTCGCAAATAACACATGGTAGAGAAGAAAGGATGGTCCTTAAGGGAAGGTGCTGAGGCAGTGCATCCCTGCCCGGTACTCTGGACCAACACAGCAGGGGGAGCAGACTGCAGAGGATCTCATAATCAAACACCTACAGAAAAAGACTACGGCCTCTTACTCATCACAGTCAGGCACAAATGGCCAGCCACACAAATGATCCATCTTAGAAGCTGAAGATCATACTCAGGACCAGTCCCTCTAGCTGGTGGCAAGCAAGTCTCCTACTGCTCACACTGTATATTCTGACCTAGTTAATTGCAGGTTGAGTATCTCTTATTGGAAGTGTGTGGCAGCAGAGGTGTTTTGGTTTCCTTTTCAGACTCTTCTGCAAGTAAGGGACTGTGAGGTGCAAGAAAAACATAAAGGCCATGGTGTTCTGTGTACAACATATAGGCATAGTCCACAGGATAAGTTTATACAACAGTTTGAATGTATGTGTCTTTGATTGGGGCCTGTTACAAAGTAAGGTGTGCACTTTTTCCACTTGTGGTTGTCATGTCAACACTCAAAATCTTTTCAATGACAGAGCATTTCCAATTACAGATTTTTAGATTAAGGAGGCTCAACAGGTATTGTTTAGAGTGACAACATATGGGGCTGATTTGTTACATGGTGACAGAAAGCCAAGGCAGCTGCTGTTTCTCCCACTTCAGACATGTTCTGCTTATCAGGCAGATGTGACAGAGCCTTCTTTAGCACCTCTCTCAAGCAGCACGGGCATGTTGGCGTCCTCCCCATACTGTGAGTGGATATGCTATTTCTCTTCCAAGTACATGAACTGACGACTCGTTTCCATTCCATCTTTAGCATTGCTTCAGGCCCTCAGTCAGGTTTATGGAAGAACTTAAAACCAATATTAGCCTCAGTGGAATCTGGAGGTGGGGGTGGGGAGAGGAGTCTCCAAAATTTGAAGGGCTCTGTCACAGTTATAAACGCAGAGGCAAAAGGTGATAGTCAGTTATGAATAGTGCCCCTGAGAGCAGAAGTAATCCAGAGAGTCCAGTGTAAACCTGAGCCGGGACACAGGTGAGGAAGTAAGGAAACGTTTGCAGGGGTGACAGGGGCTAGAAGAATAATTTGATTAGTACATGAGAAGCGATCTGCAGCCTCAGTTGCAAACTCTGGCAGTAATTATGAATGTAAGAACCACCACTGCCAGCATGCTACACCCATCAACACCTTTAACAAATGGAGAGAACTTAGTCAGAAAAAGCTTGTTGCCAATGTGTTGGCCACACCTTTTCTATGGATACTCAGGCTATTCTCTCTGCTTCTTGGTCTCTGTCTCTGTCTCTGTCTCCATGAGAGAGAGAGAGAGAGAGAGAGAGAGAGAGAGAGAGAGAGAGAGAGAGGTGATTGAGAGTCACCATGATATAGCCATAGAGAAGAAAACCCATTTAAGCTAAGTTCTGCTTGTGGTCAGCAGAAAAATAAGACATTTTTCACATCAATACAAGATAAGTCCCTTGTCTCTAAAGAACAGAAGTACCTTTTGTTCTTCCTGTGTGTGTGTGTGTGTGTGTGTGTGTGTGTGTGTGTGTGTGTGTGTGTGTGTGTCTTAGAACTCCCTTCTTCTTTGTTTTGTAGCGGTGAAATGCCCTTGATCATTTCTAAATGTGTCTTTCACTGTGTCTCTGACTCACATTCTAGTAGCTTAGCCCTACCATATGAGGCCAGTACTCATATCAAGCGTCACTATACTAAATATTCTTCCAGATCATTATAATAAAGAAGTAATACATAAAGGAAAGAAGGAAGGAAGGAAGGAAGAAAAGAGGGATGGAGGGGAGGAGGGAAGAAGGGAGGGAGGAAAGAAGGAAGGAAGAAAGGAAGAAAGAAAGGAAGGAAGGAAAACTTGTCACAGGCTGTAGTCCCAGTATCCAGAAAGATGAAACAGGATGATTATGAGTTCAAAGTCAGCCAGGGCTACAGAGCGAGAATCTGTCTCCTACCCCACCCCCAGAATAATTTTTTTTAAAAGAAATAAAATAGAGTGGGGCCTAGTAATCTGAGTCTGTAAGCCTGGATATTTAGAAGGCTGAAACAAGAAGATGCTAAGCGTCTGAGCTTCAGTCTAAACCTCGGGAGTTTCGGTTTTAGAACATGAAAGTGGATGCTCTAGAGAGTCCTTCCCTAGCATGCCTGGAGTCCTCAGATAGATACACAGCATTAGACTGAAAGAGAAAGAGATGGGAGAGGGGGAAGAAACTAGATCCTGTGTGAACCTGCTGTCTCCCAGCCATTGGCGACCAAGTCTAACATGGGTGCCACCTCTCATCAGTTCTGCAACTGTGACCTAGTAACTAAGTCTGAGCCTTTGCCTCTTAATTCACAAAACAAAGATGGCAAGAGCAAGCATGTGCATTCTGCAGGAGTTAGACTTATTAAGAGGTAGTAAGCTAACATAATTAATGTATCAAGTACCGCTGGTGAATAATTCATACGTTTTAAATTCTCTCCTTTTCCCATTAGGCAGAGCACAGTGAGCCAGCCCAAGGCTGCTGTACTAAGCCACTTGTCCTCACATTTTACTTAAATCTTAACCCAGGCATGTCCAAACTTCTGGATTTGATCCAATTAGTCACGTCTAGGCTGAAGCTCTAGGGGTCCTGACGCCAAGCTAAAAATGCTCATCAGAAAGTCCCTCCTTTCCTGTTTCCCCCAGTAGCTGCAATCTCATTTCATCACCAAGCAAAACCTCATTCTCCTTCTTGGCCATGTCTAAAGTGATGGGCTTGCTGCCAAGCTGCTCAGAATACGTCTTGCAAAGCAGACTCACAGAGTCAGGGTCTGATTCAGCCCAGAGACAGTGACTCTTAATAAAAGTCAGGCAGTGATGTCTTCAGAGACTGTCCCAGTGGAAGCACAGCAGGAAATAGATTAGGTTAATCCTCTGTGTGGTTCCCGATTTGCCAAGCTTTGAAGCACAGTAGACTGAAAATAGCCCATTCTCTCAAATGTTCACATAGGCATTCCCCGGTAACCTCACCCCTTTCCAGAAATGCTGCCTTCTCCTCCTCCGGGACATGCACTGTGAGAAAACCAGGGAAAATTCTGAGCTCTATGACTAAGCTAAATCCCCAAATTCTCGGGGGCCAGTCTTTGTATTCTATGTCTTCTGGGTCCCATGGCTGATTCCTCAGATATCCCCCAGCCTTCTCAGAGCTGGTTGTCCTTTCAGATAAAGTGTGTAAGTATGTGTTGAAGAAAAAATAATCTTCACGGATTAGAAATACTGCTTTGGTGGGAACAGAATGCAGGACCCAAGCCTGCACCTTCACAAGACCCTCGTTGAGGAGCTGGGGAGATGGCTCACTCACTGGTTGCTCTTCCAGAGAATCCGGATTTGATTCCCAGAAACTATATGGTGGCTCACAAGCATATTAACTCCAGTTCCCGAGGATCTGACACCCTCTTCTGGCCTCTAAGGGCACTGCATGCATATGGGGTACAGATTACATGTAGGCAAAACATCCATCCACATACCAAATAAAATTTAAAAGAATCAAAATAATACTCTATTTGGGTTCTACATCGCAGAGGACTGAGGTCCACAGATTAGTGCAGATGGAGACCTGCCTTCAGAGAAGCGCTAACCACTGGATAAACTGCCACCTTGGAGACTGTGGAAGAGTAGTATGTGGCTCTGTATTAGACACTTACATCACTGCATCACTGCGGTGGCCAAACACATGCAGAACCAACTTAAGGGAGGAACATAAGGCTCCTGGTTTCGGAGGTGTTAGTCCTCTGGCATGATAAGACGGGAGTGACAAAACGAAGTCATTCACATCATGGCTGCTAGGAGGCAGAGGGAAAGTGGATCAGACCTGAAGCCCAGTATAACTTTTCAGAAGCAGACCTTCAGTGACCCACTTTCTCCGGTTAAGAGACACTTTCCGGAATGTCCACAACCATCCAAAATAGTGCCACCAGCACCAGTCCAGCAGTCTGCGAGGACATTCCAGATCTGAACCATAATATGCTATGGAAAGCAGCCCAGGTTTAAGAAGACAGTAGTCCTTAGGGAGGCAGTCCTACAGCTCCTCCAGGAAGCAGCTAGATGTCCTCGGGGAACTCAACACTTATCTCATTAAAAAGGCAAGGACATGAGCAGCCATTTGAGACCTAGAGCAAAGGAGACTCCGAAATACTAGAAAGGTGCCATCAGGAAGCTCACAACAGACCAGAGCCAGAACCTCAGGTAAACACACAGGCTGGCTAGTGAGGTCTGCAGCCAGCTGGAAGGCAGGAGCTCTAGACACCTGGGAATAACTCCCCTCTCATCCCAGTGAACGTTTTAATCTGTGAAGAAGAGAAGAACCTGAGAACACCACTAACAAATTGGATTAGATATCCACAACAAAATGGAAAGAGACAGAAATCACAAGCTCTTAGCCAGGATGATACTCAACTCACAGGTCTGGATCCAGAAACCATGCCGTGTAATGAAGAGGAGCACATACCACAAAAGAAAGGAGAAGGCTACCATGAGCAGAAAATCTTATTGTAGGCACACGTGAACGTGCACGCTGCTCACACACACACACACACACACACACACACACACACACACACCTCCTTGCTGCTGCCACAACCACCGCAGCAGCAACAGTAACAGCAGCAGCAACAACAGGCCAACTCTCTCTCACAATCACCCTCTGCACTACAGTGGAGAACGCAGATTACAGACATGATAGCTTCAGTTTATATTTTTAGTAAATTTTTTTGATGTCCATAAGCCTTGGACTCTAACATAAAACTATTTTGACACATAGTTTTCCCTATTTCTATGTTAATATCTAAAAATTACTGGAAAGAAAGGAGAAACTTTGATAACCCTTTGGACTACTGTCTAGTGGCTGCATACCTACTAATGCTATAGCTGTATTTGACGTGAAAGCAAGAGTTCACTGTAAAAATAATCCTCTATTTGTTACTCTTGCTACTCCTCTGCCATGCATTGAGTTACTTAAGTTATAGGTTGTTGCAATTAATTAGAAAAATATTCAGGCTAAAATTCCAAAAGTATTATGGGAAATCAAGTCTGTAACACTTAATGGTGTACAGCCATCAGAGAAATGTCTGAACTCATAAAACAAGTTCCTACAACATAGAGTAACTGCAAATTTTAACAATGGCCATGATCACACAGAGATCACTGAATCTGTAATAAACAAAAACGCATGCATATGAAGATAATTTTAGCACAACACAGGCAATGCATTTGTTTTATCCAAGGCTCAGCATGTGAGCTGGAGGGAGGGGCAACAGAAAGTGAAGAAAATATTTATTTTTTAATATGTTATTAATTTATTCATATTACATCTCAATTGTTGATAAAAATATTTAGAAGTGCCACCTTACACTTTGTCCTTACCACCAGGGAAAAAAATGACTAGTAAAGTGGAAATTATGTCATCTTCAAATTTTACACTATGCTTGAAGCAGCGGAAAGGGGACAACTCAGTAAAGCTGAATACAAATGTTAAAGTTTAGAAGGCAGATCACAGAAATTTAACAGAATCAGGATATTTTAGGAAGGAAGATAATGTTCAAAAAATGTTCTACTTTGCATTTGAAAATTATCCTAAGAGAGAGAAGAATTCTCCTGCTCAATTCAACAGTCATTCAGAGCGGCTCACAATGGGTGAAACGGACAGTGTATTGCCCAGGACCTCGGCCCTGGAGTTTAGTCAATGGTGTTTGAACCCCAGACCCCTACTTTACAGAAGGAGCTGGGCCTGTTAACTAGCCACTCTTTATTGAGGCTTCCATTTGTTTCATATGACAACAGTGATTACACCGCAAGGGCCTGGTACCTAGGAAAGGTGCAAAAGAGTGCAGCTATTGTTCTCTCTTTAGTTCCAGCCACTGCTTTGGGTCTAGAGGATAAAAGATGCGCTGTGGTCTCTGCCCTCAAGCAATTGTCTGCCATTTGAAATAACTACAGTGAAGTGGGTATTGATTAGTACAACATGACTCCATCTGCCTCAAACCTTCCTAGCCACCAACTGTAGAAGAAGTTAATCATTTTGTCTGTCAGCTAGTTAAAGCATTATCTAAGGGAGACATTGAATCAGCTCACCGAAGCGTGTCTATTTCTAATTGTAAAATTAAACACTCAAAAGATGGGAAATGCAAGATGAAATGAATATGATGGACAGGAATCGGGGAGCTGCCATGTGCAAAAATGTAAAGGACTCAACAAAGGCTTTCTCGGTTACTCTGAAAGCCTGGGGAGGTCCAGATTGAGATCATCTATAGCATACAGATGAATAAAGAAGAGAGAGTGAATTCTCTCATATTCACTTGCTTTTTCTTCTAAAGCCTGATAGTTGGACTGGGAAGAAAATAATTTAACCACCATGAAAAAGTGAGAGACTTAGAGTCACCACAAGAATCTAAAGACACCCATGTCTTTTAGTGTTTCCAAGTCTCTTGGCTGAGATATAAGAAATCAAGGTATAAAGAGAAATTTCAAATGAAATCAACAAGTTTCTGTCGGTGCTCTTGAGAAACTAATACAAAATATAAGACTCCTGACATGCTGGAAATGGACAATTGCTATTACAGTCTCCAAGGAGAAGAATTCTGCAAACCCAGAGAGTGCTGTCATAAAAAGAAATATAGGAAGGAATCCAGAAAGATAAAATATGCTTAAGGAAAAAGGATAAATCAGTGTCCAGGACAAGAATATAACAGACCACAGTTCAAAAATGTTTGCATGCATGCCATATGTCAGATACCATTCTAGGCATTGTTATATACATAATCTTATTTAATTTCCCAATAGCCAGAAACATAATTCCGTCCATTTTTTATAGGTAGGGAAACTGACATGTAGAAACATAGACTAAGGTATGCAGACTCTCTGGTTTACTTTAGAGCTAAAATTATATATCTTGGTATCTTGGAGGATGAACACTAGGCATTCTGGAAAAATAGAAACATCTCAGACTCCAGAAGAAGTCAAGATGAAGAGAACAGAAAGGAAATTACACTCTTCATGTCCAAAATGACTTGGTCGCCAGAAAAGTTTTATGAAAAATATTTGGGGGTAAGTCATGTCAGTGACTTCTTCTGTTATTGTTTGAATAGGAAACATCATCCACAGTCTCATGTCTTAAATGCTAAGTCTCTAGTAGGTGGCACAATTTGGGGATGTTGTGCAAATGTAAGGTAGTAGGGAATAGAAGGAGGTTAATGGGCATGGATGCTAAGGGATGTCTTATTTCTTCTCACTCCTTGTCTCACTCTCTTGAAGTTGCTTTTCCTGCTGTTGTGATAAAATAACAAGGAAAAGGCAATGTAAATACGAAATGGCTCATCTGGGCTAATGCTTGGTTGGCACGATCTGTGATACAGGGAAGTCAAGTCAGTGGGATCCTGAAGCTGCTGGCCACACTGTGTCTGAAGTCAGGGAGAAGAAAATCATGAACCTTTGTGCCCAGCTAACTTTCTTCTTTTTATACAGCCTATGACATCATACTAGTGAATACTAACCTAATCAAAACAACCCCCAGAGGTACAGCCAGATGCCCATTTACAGATGATTCATCACAATACATCAAGTTGATAAGTGAGATTAGTCATCGTATCTCCACCACTTGTAAACTTGTCGCCCAAACACATTACAAAATAACCTTCCAACTATTGTTCTAAAGTCTCATGCTCATTTTAGAATGCGAAATACTATCCAACTTGAAAAGTCCCTGTGGCTGGTTTTATGTCAACTTGACATAAGCTACAATCATCAGAGAGAAGGGATCATCAGCTTTTTAAAAAAAAAATCCCTCCATAAGATCCAGC